>NW_025401050.1:7628929-7674877 GCF_015345945.1 Tribolium madens
AAACAAATTGAACTAATTTTGGATTTCTTTTATTTCAGTAAGTCCGTTCTATGAAGATGAGGGGAATCGCTACAAATGGTAGCAGAAGATGATGCCATATAAGGTCAGTGCACTTTAATTTTTTATTTTTTTGTTTATTGCAAAGTGATGTGTGCGAAACTCGGTGACCAGTGAGTGCGTGTTGAGTATTTTCAAATTTTTTTTGTTTATTGCAAAGTGAAGTGTGAAAATGATTTTTCTCTGCAACAGTAAGTATTTATTGAATTATGAATATGAATTAATCGTGTTTTAGATAAAATGTATTATTTCTCAAATCCTTTTTCATAATTTGTAGAAAACAAGACTGTTATGTACCACACAATTTAAAAGTAAATCTTGAAATTTTAAATTATATTCAAATTTATTTATTGCGATTCAAAAGACAAACTTGTTAAAAACTTGTAATATTGTTAGAAAATGTCTCAAGATCAATAAAATTTATTTTAATAACATCAATAATAATAACTCAATTAAAAATAATTTATTAAGTTGCGAGGCGGAAGATCTGCAGTTACGCTAGATTGTTTTTTTTTACATTAATCTCTTTTCAAACAATTTATCAGCAATATATCCGTTATGGTGAATCTTGCCTGACTGCATGTCTAAACCGCCGGGTCAGTGGAGTGTAAAAGTTGTGGAAATTATTTGTCAGAAAATTAAGTCTTCAAATAATTATCTGCCAAATGGTTTCTTCTTCTTTTGCCGAGTCAAATAATAATAATAAAATAAGTGAAGTGAGGTGTGTCAATTTGTAATTTTAACAATAAAAAAAATTTACAAAAAAAAAAGTCTAAAATAAATCGTGCGCGAATGTGAATTGGTAGCATTGCATTCCCAAAAATTACAACTCCCAATTTTAAACTCAGCGAAGCAGGACAATTTCAAATTCTAAGTTGTATTAATGCAATAATTGGTTCATTAGAAACTCTTAATCGATTTTTTAATCGATATTTTGAATTTTAATTAGCGCTGGTGACGATTACATTACCAAAATTTAAAAACACCAACCTGACACAACATAGACTATTTGATAAAAACAAATAAATAAACCAAATAGTTGTTTAACACTCCTACCACTGATTTGCATTTTTCTACACTGACGACTGACGTTTGTTTCCTTTATTACTTTAAATGCCACCCACAAAGTACCCTTTAAAAATTAAGCATGTAAAGGTGAAAAATAAAGGGGGTATTTAAAATATTAACAGGAAAGATACATACAGAATAGCATCGAAATATTAAATGTGATTTAAAATTCTTAAAAATTTTAAACACCCTTTAAAATTGTTTGTATGTTTACAGAATAGGCCCTTTTGCCTTATAAAATGACGTTTATTTATGTCAAATCAAACTATTAAAGTCATTGTTTATTTTGTTTATTTAAGCAGCGCATTAAAACGTCAATAATCGGCGCATTAAAAATTTTAATCCGCTGTTTTAAACATACAATATTTTTACTTAAAATAACAATAAAAATGATTATCGCATCAGATTCTAAAGTTCCTCAATCGGTATTTGAGCAACAATACAAATGTTGCGATTTTGAACTGTTGCACATTCGAAATTCACGCTTCCATAACTGTGTTTAGCGCAGGACTTGGACAAGGTGCAACAGATGATTTTGAAAAAGCAGTTTATCCATTAGTATGGCCCAACGAACATTCCACATCAGAAAAAACATCATAATGCACTTCTTCGCACAAAGTATTTATTAATTTTTTCCACAGTAAATGACTTGACACTCACAACACATTTTTTTTCCAATTTTGTTTATAACTATGGTTTATAACAAACAAGTCGTTGTCATGGTCGCCGCATAGGAATCAGGATAATCATGAAATTTGTAAATGTCTGACGATTTGATGACTGATATTTTAATCTTTAAAATCGAATGATTTATAAAGCAAAATCGAATAAAATGTTGTATTACACTCGCAGGATAAAGTGTCCGTTTAATGAGCTGTTTGTTTAACTGCGCAAGCTGCTTGTATAATAAATAACTATTTATTTATTAACTGTGATGCATTTACACAAACTTTATTCCTAGTTTTGTTAATTTTATCTATTTATCCTAGTTTTACGCTATAAATATCCGCAATTAAGAAACAAAAAGCCAATAAAATTTGCAATCATTTTGAGAACAAAAAACGCAACGAAACATTATAGCAAAAAAGTTAAAAACAACAGTAAATAAATGAAAGCAATTAAAAATAAAAATTAAAAAAAGAGCTGATGCTTTAAAGCTTTATAAAATAGCAAAAATAAAAAACAAAAGAAAAGAAAAGACGGAAAAAACGGAATTAAAAAAAATCATAGACAGATCACACTACAACTTAAAAAACAAGATCAAACGAAAAGTTAAGACATAAAATACATCCTTTTTTTCTAAAAAAACATTTTGGTGTTTGTTATTTGTTATTTAAATAGATAGTATTTTTTTAGCATACTCTAATCTCTTCTTACAGATCAAAATAAATTAAAAAATTGTAAAATATAAAATAGACTAAACTATGCTCAATTTACAACGTCAAATTCATTAGAAAAAAATACTACTAAAAATGTAATATAAATATGTACGGGTGCGCCAGAACTCGCGCCCTCGAGAAAAATGTCATGTAATGTACGATACCAGAAAAAATGTTAAAAAATTCTATCTATAAAAATTTCAAAGTTATAAGAGTTAAATTTTACACTTTGACTCTACTTATTTCCGTTGGAAAAATAATTTTCGAGTTTTTTTTGCTATAGGCTATTAGAAGAGGAAACAAGGAAGCTGTATCCTAAATTGTAACTCTGTTTAATGTTATTTGTGGCTTTTATAAGCAAAATTTTTGTACCTTTAGTAAATAGTTAAAAAAAAACACATACAAGACCATCGTGTGATTAAATAGACGTAAACAAATGTCAAAAAATAAATGTCAAAATTTCTTGATAGAATTTTTTCCAGATTTCTGGTATCTTATGTTACTTGAAATTTTTCTCTGAAGCGCGAATTCTGACACACACTGTTATACGTTTATTTGTTATAATACTTGTTCAGGAGTGTTAAACATTCTTTGGAAGCTCTGTGGTGCAATTGAGTTGAGGGTTTTTTCATTCTAGTGTTTTTTTTCTCTTGATTTTTGTGTGCAAAACTCGTCGATTAAAAATAATCCTATTTTTGGGGGTAAAAAGCCAAAAGCCAGAATATCTGTAAGCAGAGACGGTTCTAGCTGTCTGCGGTTAACTGCTTGTATGATTTAAAGCCCGCAATCAATTCCACAGAAGCACGGTTCATGACGTGACGCAAATGCTACTGTTCTCAGGGGAGCCAATCAGGCCTGTAGCAGCTTTACCAATTCCATTTCACATAACCGTCCGAATTAAGAATTTCGTTTTTTCGGGAGTGGAGTGCAAATTAAATAACAGCGGGCCAGGTGGCGAAAGATAATTAAGTGGAAAGATTCGACGAAAAATTTTTCGAGAGATGAGAGAGAGAAAAGTAATTGGGTTCGGATTATTAGGATCGGCAGATCCGTCTATTTTGAAATATTAAATTTCCACCCCTGGATTCAATAAGCAATCAAGTTGCGGCGACGGCGGTTTGAAACCCTACACCGTGACATCAACACCCAGAGCTAAATGAACAGGATGCCTAATACATTGTATTAGAGAGGAGGCACGCAGCGCTATTGAAAGAAGCGACGGAACCGAAAGGGGAAATGCAACAAGGTTAAATCGGAAAATAGCAACTTTGAGAGCAATTTCGGAGATTTATTGTTTAATGTTTCATCGATTTGACAACAAATTATATAAAGTTGAAGTAAATTACAGTGGGTCAAGGTCGTGGCGAATAAAGCCTCAGAATATTATTTTGACTTTCCCAATAACGACTCAGGAAATACCTATTACTTCAATTTTGTTAAAAGAAAAACCGAAAAAAAACTTTTTATTGTCAAAGCAATTTTTGCTTCAACTTTCTGTCACTTTGTATTTAATAATACTGTTATACTTATATTTTAATGACTAAAAACATACTTAAACAATTATTATATACATACCAGGTGAATAAAAAGTATGGAACCAAACGTTTTTTGCTTAAAGTATTTATTTTTTGAAAAAACTAATTGATGAGTGATAAACTACTATAAAAATGTGATGATTTAAAAAGAATAAAATTTTTCGAAATTTTCTTTTGTTTTTGAGTTCTACAAAAAAAATATTTTTTTAAATGGCAACCCACTATAAAATCATTTTTCTCATAAAAGCTATACTCTAAGGATTACAACTAACTGCTTTATATTTAATTTTTTCAAAAAAAATTTTTCACATAAATTGCAATTTTGACAAAAAAAAATCGCGTAACTCAAAAACAAAACAAAATTTCGTTCTGAAAATACGATCACATCTTTTATATTACTTTAATTTATATTAATTATTATTTTCTGGAGGCAAATGATTAAAAATAAAACGGCTTGGTTCCATACTTTATATTCACTCTGTATACAGGGTGCGCCAGAACTCGCGCCCCAGAGAAATTTTCAAGTAAGGTAAAATACCAGGAATATGAAAAAAATATTTAAAAAATTCTATCTGTCAAAAAATTTTGACACATATTTTTTGACATTTGACATTTTTTTATATCTATTTAAGGATACTGATGATCTTATATATGGTTTTTTACAATTATTAAGTAAAGAGACAAAAGTTTTGCCAATAAAAGCCACAAATAACATTGAACAGAATTACAATTTACGATACAGCTACCTTGTTTCCTCTTTTAATAGCCAATAGCAAAAAAACTTGGAAAATTATTTTTACAACAGAAATAAATAGAGTCAAAGTGCAAACTTTAAACCCTCATAACTTCGAAATTTTTATAGATAAATTTTTTTAACATTTTATCCATGTTCCTGTTATATGGCATTTTTCTCTGGGGCGCGAGTTCTGGCGCACCCTGTATGTAAGTATGATATAATTTTTTTCGTGCCACAATGAGCATTTTGTGTAACTAAAATGCAATTTTGTGACACTGTTTTTTTTGACTGTCGTTTTTAAGTAAAAAATTATTGGAGTTCAACGTATTTCACCGAAACTAATGCAATTTACGATATTTTCGAGCAAGTTGGGTACCGCATACGTCAAATGTCAAAAATTTTAACTGTCAAATATAATATAAATTTAATTTAAAAAGCGCTCAATCGAAAAATAGTATAAAACACATGTTACAATCTCTCATTGTGATACTCGTGCATTTGTAACACTCGCTACAACTTAAAAAAAAAATTCCAAAACCCGAAAAATAAAGAAATTTCAAAAAATGTTATTCCTGATAAATGGTCACATTTTAATTGTACTTTAGGATAATTATTTTTTTCGTAAAGTGCTTAGTTTACGAAAAAAATGTTTGGTTCCATACTTTTTATTCACCTGGTATGCTCTTCTATAAAATACGTCGTCAATAACAACGTATTTTATAAGTACAGTTGCGGCATTTGAAAACATTCACTTTTAGTATACTACTATTATGTATAAAAATTTGTAAAATGTCAGTTAGATTTTTATCAAGGATGGCAATGTTAATTTCAATTTTTCGAATTCGTGTGGTGCTGCAGTAAAATGTTAGTTATTTCTCTCTATAAAATTTAAGTTTATTGTTTTGAAGTAAAGTTTTCTACTCTACGACATTAACTCGTAATTATTTGAATAACATTTTAGAAACTTCCGTTTTAGGGCATTTTACAATGACAAAATTTTAGATTTGTCAAAGTGTCTTAGTTTTCAACAGCCGCAACTGTACATAAAATACAGTGATCTTGGCATTTTGTCAATTTTGACATTCTATTGAATTTAATAAAATTTGTTAGAAAAAATGTGACAACACAAGTTTTATAGCTTAAAAATCTCGGTCTATTTAAAGATCGCTCGACTTCGAACTGGTATACATTAAATAAAATGCCTGAAGCCGTTTGAAACTAATTATTATTTTCTGTCAAAGTTGCTCTAAAATCATTAAATTACAAGTAAGAATGTATTACAGAAAGTTGTTGTAAACACGTAGTTATAAACATATTGAATTTAAATTGAATTTATTAAAATCAATATTACTCAATTTATTTTTCAGCAGTAATGTTTTTTAAATGGTGCTATAGTGAAATTTAATATTCTTCGTCTTTTTGTTAGCATAATCCAATTGTTATATTCTTTATTTAATATTTTTCCTTTAGATTAAGTCAAAATTTTCCAAAATTTTTCCTAATATAAAAATGATAGTTTTAAGACAAATTAGAAGTGGATAATCGTTTTGCAAAAACCCTAGTTTGTAATATAGCTCGTTCGACTTTCTAAACGTATTAGTTAAAGCAAGGCTTGGAGGTGCTTTACAAGTAGAACTTACTAATCCTAAAGACAAATATCGTCGGGAACTACTTTCGAGTAATCCAAGTAGTTCAAGTTTTCAGTTGCATTGACAATGTTTGTCTGTGTTGACTAGTTGCATTAAAAGATCCCAAAGCATCAGATATGATACTTGAAACAGTGAAATTTCACTACTCCCAGCAATGACTCTTGAACTTTCGCACTAAGTGGAGAAGTCTCGTTCGCTTTCCTCAACGAAACACATTTCTCGGCACTCTATTAACTCTCTTACACGTGCCACTAAATCGACTAAGGTTTATTTAATCTATTAGCGATATCGACCGTACCGAAAATTAGTCTGACTCTAATCAATTTCTTCCACATTGTTAGGAATTTAATTAGGAGTCGAATGTGAGTCCCGAATCGTATCTCCGATGCGACCAAACACGACATAAAAATTACCAATTCAGATGGAAAGCACTGCGGATAAATCTTGTTAAGATGCATGTGTATCCTTTAAGTGAGACAGTGTGGTTTTGTTGCGGGTAATGTAGGTGCCATGTGACAAGCTTTTGGTATTGAGAATAAAGCTTTGTGGTGTGTTTCTCCGGGAAATGTATTATTCAAGAGATCGAATCAAAAAGCCTCATCTAACGCCACAATCAATCCAAATCTGTTGCTGTTAAGAAGTAAAACCACTTAAGAAAATTCGAGGAATGTGCACGAAGAATGTGTTCTTGTGGAAAATTTAAAGAGCTTAATAG
Source organism: Tribolium madens (assembly GCF_015345945.1). NCBI lineage: Eukaryota > Metazoa > Arthropoda > Insecta > Coleoptera > Tenebrionidae > Tribolium > Tribolium madens. The sequence continues at coordinate 7,636,069 of NW_025401050.1, forward strand.
GAAAGTTTGTTGCTCTTATGATGAAAAGCAGGGCGTGAAGGCACTATTTGTGGTTGAATTTTCAATTTTCAATAATTATTATTCAATTAGCTCAAATATGAAGGGTTATGAAAGCAGATACGGAGTAAGAATAATGTGTCTAATAACTACCAGGTGAATAAAAAGTATGGAAACAAACGTTTTTCGCTTAAACTAATTATTTTTTGGAAAAAGTAATTGATGAATGATAAAGTGCTATAAAAATGTGATGTTTTATCAAGAATACAATTTTTCGAAATTTTCTTTTGTTTTTGAGTTCGCCAAAAAATTTTTTTTTTTCAAATGGCAACCCATTCTTCTCGTAAAAGTTATGATCTAAGGACTACAACTATCTACTTTATAGTTAATTTTTTCAATTTTTTTTTTACATAAATTGCAATTTTGACAAAAAAATAGCTTAATTCAAAAACAAAATAAAATTTCGTACTCAAAATACTATCACATTTTTTATATTACTTTAATTTTTATAAATTATTATTTTCTGGAGGCCAATGATAAAAAAAAACCGCTTGATTCCATACTTTATATTCACCCTGTATGTACATAAAACAAACAAAAAGAAAAAGAAAGGCTAAAGAAACAGATAGAAAAAAAAATCGTTTGGAACATTACATTTTAAAGCATTTGATCACTAAGGAAATGAAGAATAAAAGCACTCTTCGTGAATTTATGTGCTACGTTAGACAAGGTAAAAAGACAAAAGTTGTAGGAAATCTACTTGACAAAGAAGAAGATAGACAAACATTAACTGATCAAACTGGAAGAAGTACCCGGTGCGCCAGAACTCGCACCCCAGAGAAAAATGCCATATAAGGTAAGATACCAGGAACATGGAAAAAATGTTTAAAAAATTCTACCTATAAAAATTTTGAAGTTATGAGAATTTATATTTTGCAGTTTGACTCAAACCAAAAAGCAATATACAGCATGAGTTGAGTTTTTTACTAATTTGAATGTAACTTTTTCTTCTATCTTTTGCCAAAATTGTAATGTCAAAAAATAATAAAAAATACAATTATTTAAAAAACAGTATAAGTAATGAAAAGAAAAAGAAAAAATATCATGTAAGGTAAGAACACGGAAAATATGTTAAAAAATTCTATCTAAGTATAACAATTTCGAAGTTATGATAGTTTAAATTTTGCAATTTGACTATTTCTTTTGAAAAAATTATTTTTCAAATTCTTTTGCTACATGCTATTAGAAGAGGAAACAAGAAAGCTGTATCTTAAATTGTAAGTCTGTTTAATGTTATTAGTGGCGGTTATTGGCAAAATTTTTGTACTTTTACTAAATAATTATAAAAAAACATACAAGATTATCAGTACCATTAAATAGACATAAAAAATGTCAAAAGTCAAACACTTTTTTATGTTTTTGGTATCTTATCTTACTTAAAAAAAAAACAATTAAATAAGGTGGTTAAACATTATATCGGATATACCTACCTATTATAGCCAAGATTGTAAACAAAAATATTTGCAAGGCAGAAACATAAAAGAAAAATATGTTTTTTTTGTCAAAATTTTTGACTATAATTTTGACAAAAGTGAAGACATTTTCATTTCATTTTTTTGAATCAGAACATAGCCCTATGTTCAGTTTTAAAAAAAACACAGATCAATCAATCAATCAATCAATCAATCTCAGTATTGTGGCTATAATTTAATAAGACCAACAAAATAAAAAAAAGCTTTATTTAAATGAAAATGATGACAACACACAAAAAATTACTGACAGAAACAACATGAAACAGAAATGTAATGATATAAGAAGCAATAAAAAAATACTGTGAAAGTTAAATGCAAACAAAAGAACAATAAAAAGGTGAAGAAAAAAGACTGTTAGAATTATGATCAATAAGAAAGTAGACAACAATATAATATGCAAGAGGAAAAATGAAAAGATTGAGGAAAAAATTGTTTGGTATAAGAATAAAAAATTGAGACAGAACAAAAAAAAATATCCAAAAAATAAAGTATTTGAGAGCAAAGGTTAAAAGAGAGAAGAAAAGGAGAATAGCAAGATTCAGAAGTAAAACTAATAAAAAAATAATAAATACTGGATGAAAAAGACAGAACGAAGGCGAAGAGTGTGCGAAAAGAAATTGAAGATAATTGAGTATTTGCTAACTAAATGCAAAAAACTGAGAAAGAAAAAAAATAAGAGTAAGGACTATGTAGACAAAGTGCCCATAGTAGATTGAATGAAAGAGGTGTGAAAAACGTGTAAACTATACATATTAATTTTTTTTATTTTTATTAATTTGGTCAAAACTTTCTTAAGTTAAAAAAGAAACTAATTGAAACATATACATATTAAATAATTCAAATGTTCCGAACCCCAATACTTTTTACTCGTGAGTCAGTCTCAACGACATTTTTACGAAAAGGTGTGTTTACCAAACGTGTCTAAAAATAGGTAGCAAATGATTTATTTCATGGTTTTGGTTGTGGCGTTATCGGCAAACAGCCAATTAGTATATTTTGAGTGATATCGGTGAAGTACATAAAAATAGATACGGTGGGTGGGGATAAGATTTGGCGCGCCAATCACGGCGATGTCGCAGGAGCCGTCATTACGATGAATAATGGCAGAAATTAGCCTTTAACGATTAATAAATCAAGCTTTACGTTCAGTTTCGGAATAATTAGGGATTGGCGTAGGAAGAGTGTCGGCAAAAAGTTGTGCCAAACTCGCTCCCCTCTTATGTTAATAATTACAAAAACAAATGATGAAAATCGCGTTTTACAAGTTTATAATGCTTGATAAATATTAATGAATTTTATAAATCCTTTGCAGGAACGGCCGCTCTTATGCGCGGCTGCTGTGCAGCTTTTAAAGAATATGCAAATACGAAATCGAAATGGTAATTTCATTGTAATCCACGATTATACGAATTCCGAGGGAACTTAATCAAAACTATTAATCCTTAGATTTTATTGTCTTCCTGCATCAATTAGAAGTTGGTTATTACGCACGCCGAAGTTTGCGAATTAAGAAATTTCGGCGTACGATTTGGGTCACCTAAACTAATTATCAACACTTACCACAACTTGGATGCACTTCCCTAACTTTTTATCCAATTAAACATCTGCCAAGGACTGGAAACTTATTTGAAATGTATGCAACAACAAAGTAAGTTTATTACAAGTTATAATGTGAAAACAAATGACATCCCGAAATAATATGGCTGCTTCGGACAGAAAATCGATGTGTAAGAATGAATTCTGTTAGCCAAGGCAAAATTAAATTAAAGACATCTTAGAAAAATTAAATTTTGATTAGAATGCTGAAACCTATCATTTGTTAGCTTACGAGCAAACTAGAGAAAAATCGGTTCGTTCATAAAAGTCAGCTTTGTTGTTCTCCACGTTTCAATATTGTGAATAAAAATCTATCTGAATATTGCCACATTCTTGTAAAGGCGCTATTATTACATGGTTTTTCGATACATCAGCAACATGTATACATACATGTTGCAACGTAACAATCTATCATTCTGAGGTTTATTTTTCACTTTTTATCTACTCGCTTGCAACGAGATGCTCATTATACTGGAAGGGTTACATTGTCTACGTATGAAGAGAGTGAGGTAATTCATTTTCTATCACAAAGTTACTTGCTTTCAGATAATGACACGTTCATGTGAAAGACTACTTTAAAATTTCCGCTTTCATAGCAACACAGAAAATCAATTAAATTTATTTTTATTGACTGTGATGCTGATACAAAAACTTTATTCCTAAACAGAGTTCTGTTAATTTTATCTATTTATCCGAGTTTCACGCTTTAAATATCCGTAATTAAGAAACAAAAAAAAAACAATAAAATTTGCAATCAAGGTTTGAGAACAAAAAAACGCATCGAAACATTACAGCATAAAAGTTAAAAACAACAGTAAATAAATGAAAGCAATTAAACATAAAAATTAAAAAAAAGAGCTGATGCTAAAAAGCTTTCTAAAATAGCAAAAATAAAAAAACAAAATAATAGAAAAGACGAAAAAAAAACGGAATTAAAAAAAAATCATTCACATTTAAATTTCATTCTAGTTATGTTAAATCAGTATTTCTTGGTCTATCCATATTGTGGCATCATAGACAGATCACACTACAACTTGAAAAACAAGATCAAACAAAAAGTTAAGACATAATACATAAAATACATCCTCTTTTTTCTAAAAAAGCATTTTGGTGTTTGTTATTTGTTATTTAAATAGATAGTATTTTTTAGTATCCTCTAATCTCTTCTTACAGATCAAAATAAATAAAAAAATTGTAAAATATAAAATAGATTAAACTACGCCCAACTTACAACATCCCAAATTCATTAGAAAAAAATACTACTAAAAATGTAATATAAATAAATATGTACAGGTGCGCTAAAACTCGCGCCCCAGAGAAAAAGGTAAGATACCAAGAACATGGAAAAAGATTTAAAAAATTGTATCTGTAGAAATTTCGAAGTATTGAGGGTTTCAATTTTGCACTTTGTGACTCTATTTATTTCTGTTGGAAAAATAATTTTCCAGGTTTTTCTGCTACAGGCTATTAGAAGAGAAACTAAACTTTATTGGCAAAATTTTTGTATCTTTACTAAATGATTATTTAAAAAAACATACAAAATCATCAGTATCATTAAATAGACATAAGAAAATGTTAAATGACCAGAAATAAATGTCAAAATGTTTTGACGGAATTTTTAAAACATGTTCGTGGTAATTAGAATTGGCAAAGAATAAAAATGAAAATAATGCTTTATTAATATTTCAACCGCAAATATTTATCAACATTGCTTATAACAGTTATAATTGTTAGAAATTGTTTTATATTGCTGCTATTTTTATATCTGTTTAATTTGTCATAATAAAACGTGATAACTAACAATTACTCATTTTTTTCTCCATTTTTTATGATTTCTCTGGTTGGCGCTAAAATATTGTATGCAACACGTCAGTAAAATGTCTTTATCGAACTCGCCTCGCCCGCTTCGCTCGCTCTGCTCATAATTTTGGACTCATTTGACAAAGTTCCACTTTACTTATTTGGTACATAAATAACTATTAATTAATAATTTATTTAAAATTAAAAATATTTTCGAAAACAGTTGTTTATTCTAAAAAATTTTATTTGTAGGTAAATTAAATACACCGAAGATCAATGTATAGCAAATATATCATTTATCTTGCACTGCCTAAAGTCAAATTAAAATTTGATTGTGTTTAAATATTCTCTAAACCGGTACTATAACATACAGGATGTCCCACAAGTAATAATGAGCCTAAAAATTTGTTTGAAGCAACCAACATCACAGCAAAACATTTGGTTTTAATAAATTAAACATAGTGACCGTGCTGTTTGCTGCATTTATAAAAAATCAAACCTTGGAGAATTTGGTGAGGATTACTAAAATGTTGACGAAAAGACCAACAAGATTCTCATTTATAGAGAATGTTTAAAAAACGTTTCGCAGACTGATGCACGTTTCTATCCAGCGCGATCTCCAAATAGATGGGCTCCCTAAAACTGGAGTAGTCATATTGACTGACCGAAATTTGTCAAAAATAAAAATTCGATTACTATGTTTAATTAATTAAAACGAAATATTTTAATATCCACGATATCTTTGATTGCTTCAAAAACATTTTTAGGCTCATTATTACTCGTGGGACACCTGTATAAGTCATATAAATAATGTTTAAAGCTTAAGTTGAAAAACTAAAAAGAGTAAAAGAGTTATCTGTTGTCTGAAACGATCTGAATGTATAGTTAAGCGAGACAATTAGAAGACGATTTAGCGTAACCACACTTTAGAAGGTAATAATCCCTTTTGTTTCTTTTAGCTAGAGTAGATATTCCCGTTAGTTCGTAGAAACTAACCCAGTGCAGCATTTAGAATATCCTCGTTCGCTCGAATCTATTCCGCGCCCATTATCGACCCGCCTAGTTATTTAGCTCCTCTTTGAATCCACAATTCTGCCTCTTGCAAATCGCGATTTGTACAACACCGTGCCTTATCCTTATCGATTTGGCCTATTTCAGTGTCAAAATCTTGAGTGTATGCACCTCCTGCGTTATTTATCGGCGGGCAAAGCGAACATCGAATAACCTATTGTACTTCTCCGACCCTCCCTTGTTCATTGGCTTGCGAAACATCCCCGGAGATCGCGCACCAGACTGACTAAACTGAAAACCATTTCGGATGAACATTTGTCTCCAGACCTTTCAGCGCCTTGCCTCTGAATATCAAAGAACTTTTTACTACGTTTAAGATAAAAGTAATCAACTAGTTAAAGAAATCATTACAATATTTACGCTTGAGCGAATTGGAAAAAAATTTGGTCATTTTGTTTATTTTGCGAAACGGCAAAGCAGCTTAAGAGGGCACACTGTATCTATTTTGCATGAAAGAAGAGGCGAGTAATTTATTCGAACCACTTTAAAACTTCATTAAATTCTCGGCATTTATTCGTATGTCTCGAGGAGGAACAAGGATGTCCTTGTTTTGCATTTTCCGCGAATAAACACGGACCTACACAGGCAAAAAGAGGCCCGAAGTGTCTCTTCCTTCTATTATTTCGCTTTCATTTGATTTAAAATCCACAGTAATTGAACTGAGATATTTTTACGACGTCTTGTTCAATTTAAAATGGAAACAAACTAGACGATTCGATTGTATATTATTTTCTCATCAACTTTTTTTAATTCAGAAACCAAATTGTTTTTTTTTTCATTAATTCAATATTTGTCGAAAGAAAAGTTGAAGTAAACAAATGTAATAAATTAGATGGCATTGTATCGTCCGAAGTTAAACTCGTTGAAAGTTTCTGCGTCGGCTGACTCAATGAAATTCCCTCTACTTCGCATTTTCTATTCAACTGCTTAAAACAAGAAAGTTAGCACTGTATGAAATTAACCTTAGAGTTTGGATAAAACGTGCGCGTCACCTCTATAATACGTTATATTGTTCTCAGTTATACAATTTAGATTGTTTTGTTGTCTAATTTGCATCGAAAACTCACAGAACCGAAAACTTCATTTCAAACCCCTAACCTAATCAAATTTTACATCACTTTGACAATTTAATAACTAAACTCACTTTTTCGCACACATAAAACACTTTTCGTCTATTTTGCGTCTATAAAACAACCATTAAAGCACTCATTTGAGTACTTACACTCAAAAGATAGGTTCTCTAAAAAAAATATTAACGATAATTCTTGATTAGAAAATTTTTCCGCGGTACTAGAAGTGCAGTGCCGGACAATAAATTTAGTCCACCATTGTTCTGTCACTTCAAAAAAATTAGAAGTAAGCCATTATTCATTATATTTGAGGTGCAGACTTTTTTTATTGTGATAATAACACTGTCAGCAGGGCCGTAACTAGGATTTTATTTCGGGGGAGGTTTTTGTTGGTCCATGAAAATGAAATTAAAGAAGGCGGATTAAAAATCAAAAATCTCCAAGTACACGTCTTTATTTTAAATTGAAATAAGAGATCCTAATTAAACATAAAAAAATACAAATTAACTCACAAAAGTAACAAACAATAAAATAATTTTTTATTGTCACAAATTTAAACAGGAGATAGAATGAATATTCATTTTTAAAATGTACATATATCGAATATGTATATATGTACATATATCGAAAAATGCTACGCAAGGGGTGCGTCTTTTAATAGGTTTTTTTTTTCCATATTTCCGAAATCATTTTAGAAAAAAATTTCAAAGTTTGGTACAGATGATAACTTTTATACACCTAAACAAGTTCAAAAATAAAATGTTGAAATTTTTAATTAGGGGCTTCCTAAACTAGATAGGATGTGGTTTCTTGCCACTTTCAGCAACAAAATTTCATAGTTTTGAACCCCCTAATCCCACCCCCCCTTGGGTACGGCCCTGACTGTCAAGCATCAAACTGTCACCAATATGCTTTCAGTTACATACTTTAATAAACTTCAATAATTTTCATTTCTCTAGAGGAAATGTCACGTAGATAAATTTCTTCAGCTTTAACACTCTGTGATAATCTATATAAGAATGACAACTATGCATTGACAGAACTTAAAAAGTGAGGTTAGTTTACATTTAGCCTGCTTTAGAGGTGAATGTCATTTGGACATTTGTGGTAGACCAAATTTGTTCGGCACTGTACAAAATGTTTTTGCTCATTTACAAATTTTTCAAAAAGTGCTTTCAAAGCAAAATTTCACCTCTTTAAGTATTCCTCTTATTAAAGGAGTAAATTTAATTAAAATACACAATTGTTGGCACTACCACTATCTAACTAACTAACTGTAATATTTGGTAGAAAAAAACTACATCGGATGCTTTTTGTAAATTTAACTCAACCGGTTATTGAAATATTAAAAAAATTTATGTAAGCAAAATCTTGACTGTACTGTCAATAGAAAAATAATAGAATTTTAACAAAAGCTATTTAATTTTAAATAAGTAAGAAAACTTAACATTACTTATTTTAATTTACCTACATGATAAAATTTTGATTAGTTAGGGTCAAAAAAGCCATTTTATGCCCGTCTTGCAGACATATATAGTAGTTATTCATGTACCAAAAACAATGTAATGTTCGAAGAATGTTTAAATCCCGACGTTAGGAGGGCTTTTAATTGCCTGAGAGCCTGTGGTACATACACCTCTTTATTGTATTTCGAATTGCGTTTTGCTTTTTTCAAATAAACAAATTACTATTTCCAGCAAATTTGGTATTCCAAATTAATTAATTTTGTTTTAATGAATTAATTAATTAAGTTAATTAAATTAATTAAGAGTTTATTAATGAAGTTGGAAGGGCCTATTTTGTCGTATGTTATAGATATCATGTGATTCCACACGTTATAATTCGACATAAAAAAGCTCATGGGCCTATAAAAGCCAAATTATGTCCACTTGTGGGTGTTGAGACACAAGTTTATATATAGTTCCAAAATACCATAAAAACCGTTATGGTTCCAAAATAAAATAAAAGCTTATGTAAATTCTTTGACAAACCGTTTTAACCCGGGAATCAGGGGCCGATAGTTTTCAAGTGATGGATTTTTAAAGTGTAACCTCATTCACTGTAAACCACAATTTACACACTTAAACCCCATTTATGCACAAAGACACTTCACAGTTAAGAAGCTCGATAAGCACATCCTACAAAAGCACAATTCCTGAGTATCTTCCATTCACCCCCCACTCTCAACTGATCCATTAAAAACTAAAGCTCTTCGACAATCGTCTGAGTATTATCGTGTCTCTGTGGTGTCAGGATGATTTCGACGACCGTCGTCTAATTCAAAAGCGTCCTGCTGGCCGGCCAGGATAACGACCGCGTCCTCACGCTCCGTCGACTATAAAGCAATCACTGCACTGTAAAAGCTTTCTGAATCGGATTAGTGAAAAATCGCGTGTCTTGATCTGACCAATCGAAATTTGTGCTCGATTTAACGCCAAATTTAGGCCACGTTTTCAGGACATCGACCGGCTTTGATTCCATTTGAAAGTAAAAATGCGGAGTTGAAGAGTAGACAGAAAAAAGAAAAAAAGCTTTTTTCAATTTTTCTGATACTCGGCTCGGTGGAGTTACATGTCGATGAAGCCACATTTGTTGCATGTTTTCGTTCGATATCCGCCAGCTCGGTGTCGGAAAATATGAAATAAAAACGTTGGCAAGCGTTTTCAGCGAAAGCTAATCGCCGGCCGTTGTTGGAGGTGTCTTCCCTTATGCATGCCACCCTTGTTCCGTCTTAAATTCGGCCGATTCGTTCCGCTTTGACACCGAAACTTATCAATAATGCATGAATCGCAGCTTGAACGATGTGTAAGCAAAACATAAATTGTTTAAAATCGCGTTTGCGTTGTGTACGCGATTTAAGCAATCAACGCTAAACCAACAAATTAATGTCGATGCACCACCCCAGCCGCCCATATCATTATCTCGTTTGCACACAATTCGAATTTACATAAAACGTATTGTAAACAAGACTGTTTGCCGGCCTAGAGCGACTTTGGAAAAATAGTAACGTTTCACGTATGAGGGCTTTCGGTTGAAAAATTCGCAATTTCGGTATCCGTTATGTATGTTTTTTTCGAGTAAAAAAACATGGAACAACAATGTACGAGTATGTGTCATACGGGAATGGCAGTTTTCAATTTCCCGGTTTAATAAAGTACTCTTCGTACAATCACTCTCGTGAATGTTTACGATGGCAACTAATTTATTTTTTGAACACACTGTCATCGACTCTTATCTCTCACGTATTTTGTTTCGGCTTTGTAAAATGCAACGTTACATTTTCGATTAGGCTAATTCGACTGAGAAAATTCGTTCGCTTAACTCGAGATTGCTTTCATGCATCATCACGGAAGGAGGAAAAATCACGAGTGGGATTTCGGGAGAGTAATAGCCGAATTGTGGGACGACACACGTCCAATAAAACATAATAAAGCACCGAAATAGTTTCCACAAAAATTTCATTATCGCTAGATTTTTTTTAAGAAAATCACTACCGGTTACCTAAGTTTACACTTAATTTAAAGCGATTGATGGCGGTTGCAAGGCGACTTGTATGGAAAGATTGTCAGATTGAGGGCGATATTGTTGACCTAACATAAGGGAGATATGACAGACGGTGCATTTGCTACAGCAAACAAAGGATAGCACAGCTCTTTTATTTTGCTCCCGAGAAAATATTACATCGATCGACTTACTTCCAACCTTGAAAGAGTCTTTTTTGACAATATTTCTACTGCTGGAATTTTATATCTATCACCAAACAAAATGTCTTTCTCTGAAATTATAACTAGAGAGTGTATTTTAGGTAAAATGCCTTTTTGAATAGACGAGACTCAAAATTTTAAACGATTCAGATGAAATAGAGTTAGTAAACAATTTTTTTTGCGTCCTAAAATCCTAAAATGCCAGTATTCGTCCGAAAACGACAAATACACTGAGCGGCATAATTATCGCATCACTTAAATTTTAAGATTTAATGGCTAAAGAATTCTGAAAATTGTATACTCGTTTTCATATTAATGTGCATCGAAGTAGTCGGTGAACGAGATCATTTTAAGGTGGCAACCATGAGAAAAAATTCAAACAATCCTAATCTCAATCTTTCTCAAAAATTATTTTTTCAAATAAATGTCTACCGCATGTAGCAAAAAATAGTTACAATTAACAACGTAATTAACATAGGATAACAAACATAATAATTTTTGTCATTATTGATTAAACTTGTTCTGAATGACATTAATGATACTTTACACAGAAAGTCATTTAAACTTCTACAACCTTTTTGATGCACATTATTATAAAAACGAGTATACTAAAATTGATGATATAGAATAGTAGCATTATCAAGTAACTCAGTCGACTATGGATTTTTCAAAAACAATTGGTGTAGATTCATTGCTTACTGATTAAATGTCAAATGAGAGACAACAATAAAAAACTCAGCCTCTTCCCAGACTCGAGAAGCCAATACTAAGTATTAGTGGTTGCCTTCGAATGTAACAAAAGCTTATCTAAGCTAAAGAACTGATCCGCACAAAATTCGCTTTGAAAAAAACGCCAACAATTTTAATTAATAACTAAATTTTGAAGGTGGTGCATTCGAGATCTTTTAAAACTTTGTGTTGTTTTGGTTTTGGGAAAAATGAATTCTAGCTTATCACGTTGTTCCTATTTCAAAACCTTAGTTTTTAAGTAGGTAAGCTTGACGTAAATGTGACTTCCAGATCCAAATTTGACAAAAAAGCTTTTTCTTAATTTTGATCAGCATTCAAAATTTGATCAAATCGTGTGATACATCGTGGTAATCCGGAGCAAAAAGACTTTTCAAAAATACAGAAATCAAATATGGCGTTCATAAAAAAACCAAAGTTGAGTGTTGTAACTCTGATTTCAAGAGCGCCTTGGAAAATACGATGAGAGATTTAGATTTCTTGTAAGAACGTCTTAATTAAAAACGTCTAGGTCTTTTAGCTTTCGCTTGGTGGAGCTCGAGAAACGAACACCCTGTATACCTATCGCCATTTCTATCACTTGTCTGCTTTTCTGTATGAAATAGTGAAAGCTTCTGACTCAAAATTTGTTAGTAGAGTTTAATGGTTACAAAATCCTTCTTTTACACAAAAATCAATAGTTTATAATTTCTCTCCAGTGTGACGATGGCTATAGCACGAGATTTATGTCCCTACTTAAAGTTCCTATATTTTTAATACAAGAACTCCACTTGGATTAAGTTGAAAAAAAATTATCTTGCGCCAAAGCCAAAACTGAAAAAAAAAACATTTTTGCTTAACTTGAAACACGCAAATCCGTAAATAAAACTTCATTTTATTATTATTCTGACTCAGTGAAAGTTAATTTTTCTTTTGATTTTGGACAAAGCAAAAAAGTTTACAATTATTACAAGTCAATTGAAAAATGAACGACTTTTCCTAACACTGAATCAGAATCATGAGTCAAAATAATGAAGTTCTAATTACAGACTTGTTTGTTTCAGGTTAAGCAAAAAATGTCTCTTTTGAAGTTTTGGGCAGTGATACATTTTTTTATTTTTGCAAACTCAATAATGTCCTATTTTATGTTTTTAATGTATTTTTTTAGAATTTATTTTTGCCCTAAAATCCGATCTCTAATTATAATACACAGAGTGTCCGACAGCTTTAAAAAACTTTGAAAAATTCCACTATTATTCCAATAATCCAATGTAATTGCACTGTTTTCGAACTATAATTAATATTTCTTTATAATTTATATTTATTTATAATTTCACAGTAACTCTTGTATTCAATATGGTAGACATAATCACCAAAATTTCTTACAATCTCCAAAAAAAAGTAATTCCAAAAGAATCTGACGATAATTTCAATAAACACAAACAAATACTTTTCTTTGTGCAGGAGGAACCAAAGCCATTGTTTTTCCATTTTTTTTAAATACATGGTGCGCCAGAACTCGCGCCCCAGAGAAAATTTTCAAGTAAGGTAAGATACCAGGAACATGAAAAAAATGTTTCAAAAATTCTATCTGTCAAAAATTTTTGACATATATGGTGCTAGAAAACTTTCAGCTAAGTGTAAAAATAAGAATAGGTCGATGGTCCAAAACCGTGACCAAGACAAGGATTTGCCATCAAATCGATAATGTAATCGGATGGTAAGTAGCTTTATTAGCTACTACTAGTCCATTAGTGACCTTTAAATGGTGAAATTAAAACTATATAGGACATTGATAGATCTACTCTAACGCTTAAAATTATTTTCAACTATACAGCGTGTCTCAAAAATAAGTTACAATACAAACTTATGTTTTTTTTAATGAAACACCATATGTTTCTCAGCGTTTTTGAATGTAGATTTTTATGAAAATGTTTTAAAGGATAAACTTTTATTGGTCGATTTTGCTTAGTTTTAAAAATAAGACGGTTTCTTAAACGAAAACATGCACTTTTTAAAAATTTATTACACAAAAACTAAGACATCTAGAAATATTTTTTACTACCGCAAAAAAGAAGAGACAAGCTATATGATTGTAACATTTTTTTAGTGTGTTGCATTTGCAAAGATAAAAAAATAACTTAATTTTTTTTTTTAATTTAATTTAAAAAAAAACTTTGCGGTAGTAAAAAATATTTCTAGATGTCTTAGTTTTTGTGTAATAAATTTTTAACTTTTAACAAACTTCTTAATTTATTAATCTTTACAAATGCAAAACACTGAAAAATTGCTACAGCTTTAAATTGCAGAAGTAAAAAAAAAATATACTAGCTGTCTTAGTTTTTGTGTAATGAATTTTTAAAAAGTGCATTTTTTTGTCAAAAAAACGTCTTATTTCGAAAACTAAGCAAAATCGATTAAAAAATGCCAATGTTTCATTTACAAAAACAAAAATTTGTATTGTAACTTATTTTTGAGACACGCTGTATAGTTGAAAATAATTTTAGGTGATGCACTAGATTAGTGTCTATCAATATCCTATATAATTTTTTTTAATTTTACCATTTAAAGGTCACTAATGGACACCCTGTATGATCTATTTTGTGCAATAAGTCACTTTCTACCTTATATATAGTCCCTTTTGTTGCCCCTAACAAATCGGCCCAAAATTAAAGTTCCTGCACCCTGCACCATAAAAGTAGTCACACTATCCCACCCCTAATGTTATGCACAAGTGGGGTGTATTGAAACCAAATGACCTCAACGCTGACATCTGCTACGCCATTATCAACCTGCTCGGACCAGGAAACTTCCAACTTCGCCGTCGATATTGGTTTTCGAGCGACATTTAATAATCTCGGCCATTGTTACCCCTTCGCCATTAGAATCGAATCGAGACCATGTAAATAGAGTGTGTCCAAGACGGGAGAAAATCGATAACCTTGTTCTTTTTTTAAAAAAAGACGCTCACTATAAAGTTGTATGATGAGGTTTTAAATTCGATGCCGAGCTTCTATATAATGTGGCGTCTAACGCGTGTCTCGTATGTTGGCTGCGGTCGGGCTGTTGATCCACCCCACGACTCACCCACCTAGATCCGCCAGGATTACGGAACGCTGTACAGATCCCAACTATCCCACTACTGCCCCGAATAGATGGGATAACGGGAAGGCAGGTTATATAAATGACATTTAGTCCAGACTCGCTACGAGCTATTCAACTGAGAAAAAAATAATAGAAAATAACGAATTTTCCCCTGATTATTGACTAACAACGTTATACAAAGTTTAAATTTACTTTAAAACATTTATTTTGTTTTCAATCAAGTAAAATGAAATCAAACTATTTTCTCATTAGTTGTTTCAATTAATTCCCATTTGTTAATTAAGTACAGTATTCGGTTAGACTAAAATTATCGGAAAAACATGTACTCTGTAATTAACCTGTTACAAACATTAAATTTGTTTTCTCGGTGTATAATACACAATTAAATTAGTAAATACATTAATTTAAATTACATTACGGAATGTAATTAAACTGTATTTCCGTCTACAGTGTGTCCCCGGATTCAAGATTTCATGATTACTCTTGAAAAAAAAAATCTTGATTTATATTTTCATTTTTATTACGATTAAAAAAATTTACATTTAAATTACTAGTATTACGTTTATTAAGTTATTATTATTAATAAATTTTTAACATATCTGTTAATAAAAAAAGCAACTAAGTATCTTGAAAAAAAATTATAGTTGGCCAATGATTTTCAAATTTGGTATAGGGGCTTAGATGTTGATTCCAAACAATTTTTCTTAATAACTCTTTGTTGTATTTGCGATACAAAAGCAGTTTCCAGAAAAATAGTTTTTTTGAAAATTTTGACAACATACTTAATTTTTGAAAACTACGTAAAATTAAGTTAGAACTACGCAAAAAAGGCTGAATCCCAAATACGAAAATTTTAATCGAGAATTTCTTATTCTTTACAAGAGTCGTTCCACCTATTCGGAAGCACACTGTACCTAAATAGCATTTTGTCATTTTCTAGGAAAAAATTGCATTTTTGTTTTTTGAATTGGTTACGCCATGCTTAATCTTTTTATTTAATAATATCAGAAATTTCTACATTTTTAACAAATGTAAAGTAGGGAAAATCTAATTAAGATTGTTTGTCTAATAAAAGCTTTGAGGTGGAAACATTTACATTAACCAAAATTTAGTTGTAATTAAGCGCTGTACTAAGATTTTAAACATACAATACAAAAAAAAGTTTCTAAGAATAAAAAAACTAAATAAACATTTAATAAAATTTCATGTAATTATTTAAACTCCTTAATAAAAATAAGCAAACAACAAATACGTATATCTGTTTTTTTTGTGTAGTGTAGAAATCGATAGAGAAAGCGATAGAACTTAATTTATAAATATTTTTTTCTATTTCGGTGTTAGAATAAGTGTATTCCAGCACCCAAATGACGTCATTTGAGTGCTGGAATAAGTCGTTAATTCTAGTGACGGACTTTCTTCACAATTCATTTTCAAATGTGAAAATATGAATTATTTTTATTTTGTACAGCCGCCTAAAATTATTCCACATACCTAAATGTCGCCAACTGTCGCAAAATTCTCTAGAAAAAAAATAAATTTTCGTTTTTTAATTTATAAAATGATATAAAGCGGCAAAATAGAAAAAATATTATAAAGCACTTGTTGCACAAGGTTCATCGAGCACTCATTTGTGCTTGAATAGATAGATACCTTCTGCAACTTGTACTTTAATATACTATTAATTTTTATTGTTTTGAAAATTCTAACTCTTAAACCAACGTAGAAAATAACAAATAGAAAAGTAAAACATACAAATAAACAAAAAATTAAATGCCTGACAGAAAAGACTTGGAAGACCAACTCAAACACACGTAAGCTTTCCTGTTAAAGTAACAAAACAAAAGTCAAGTTAAAAAATAACACTTTGAATAAAAATTTCTAAATAGAAAAAGTAGTTTTTAGAATGACTAATTAGACATATTGAAGTTTTGTGCAAGTTCTGTAATAAATTTTAATGTAGGATCAGGGCAATAGTAGATTACATACCGAGGTGGGAGATGACCAGGGCGCGATTTGCAATAATCCGAAATACGATGAAGCAACGATCACCAAGATGTGTATACTATTTTATTCACAATCATCCTCCTTAAAGAACAGAAAGCCCATAAATAATTTATTCAATTTTGAGAAACAGTATGTATAACAGTTCAGATTTACGTATCAGTTTTCAGGTTGGGAAACGGCCATTTCATATCAACTGATATGGAAGTGACCACTTCTCAACCTGAACCTGATATTTCATATCAATTGTTATATGATGTCATACTTTTCAACTTTTCACATGCATTTGATTATTACTTTATGATTGTGAATAAAATCTTTGTATATTAACTAGATTTTTTAAATTTTTAATAATGTATAAAACGTGTTACTTTTTTACGCGTATCTTGTATAAGTGTATCATTTACATTCCGCCCTTGACAGAATATTAGCGTAATAGTTTGGGAGTGGCATAATCCAGGTGTTTTTCTCCTTGTCAGAAGTCAGAATGTGCTATTTAATTTTTCAACAGTTAAACTCGGCACTTCATTCAAGCCTAATTAGCCAACAGTCTGCTCTGACATTCGAAATGTCTCTTAGCAACACCTGCTTGAATACACAAAATTAATTACACTTCACTGGCAGTAGTATCGTGTATTCTCTTCCGTCCAAATTTTTTTGTCGTTAATTCGCAAAGACGCGGTCGTAAGCCCACCGTTTATGATTTATTTCCTCTTGTTTTTTGCACCGCCAAGACGCAACAAATGATCCACTAAATTGTTTACTTACACCGACCCAAGTACTTTGTATCAACATAATAATGCTCGATTCGACAGATGTTTGTTTTGGTGTCCGTAAAACCCAAAATAAACATATGCGAAGTGGAGTTTGAAAAGTCGTAAGCTGGGCTAGAGGAAATAATAGCAGATGTGACCAGAGTCTCGTTTTATGGCGGACAGTAAACTTTGTTATGGCAACAATTCGGGAACACTTGTTACGCTCTAGATTATAATAATGGCGTGAGAGAACGGTAAGACGGTGATGAGGCTCTTATCTTAATTTCTAACCTGGAATTATGGACCGATTCACGTGACGGAGGAACACTTCAAGTGCTGGAATGCTTTATGGACAATAGTCGCTGCCAAAACGACCAGAAGAAATCGTTATCTGACGCCAGAACTTTGCCGGATTTGTCTAACGGACGACGGAATAGCTTTCCGCAAAGATATGACGGAGCTTATCTTAATTTTGCACCTGGAATCTTAATGCATATCGTGCATTGTTCTACATGCAAGTGGATTTTGAATGGAACTAAGCTGCTAAGCTGCTCCAGTCACTTGTCGACACCATGTTCGAATCTCTACTCTACAGAGTATGTTAGAACTCGGGCCCCAGAGAAAAATTTCAAGTACTCGTAAGATAAGATACCAGAAACGTGGTAAAAATGTTTTAAAAATTCAATCTGAAATAGTATATTACATAACGAGCACGGAAAGTAATACGCGAGTGCGTTAGACACTACCCTACGACCATAAATATTTTTTTTCTTACGAACATATTTTTTTTTATAAAGATTTATTTTTTATAATGGATACAAAAAAAATACGTTAAATGAAAAAATACAAAACATTCGAGTGTTAATTGTGCGTTAGATTTCTAACACACAGTGCGAAAACAAATCGCACAGGTTTTCGACCTCGTACGATATTGCCAATTTTCGCGCATATGTAATTTTGCGTTATGATCTAGTTTCGTATGTGGTCGTAGGAAAAAAAATGATATTTATTTTTTGACGTTTGACATTTTTTATGTCTATTTAATGATACTGACGAGTGATGATCTTGTACATACTTTTTATTATGTACATAATTATATTATATTTATTATTAGGTACAAAAATTTTGACAATAAAAAGAAAAATAACATTAAACAGAGTTACAATTCAGGATACAGCTTCCTCTTCTAATTGCCTGTAGCAAAAAAACTTGGAAAATTATTTTTCCAACAGAAATAAATAAAATCAAAGTGCAAAATTTAAACTCTCATAACTTCGAAATTTTTAGAGATAGATTTTTGTAACATTATGCTATGTTCGTGGTACAGTGATGGACAGTAAATTTCCTCCACCCAATTTCCCTGACAGATTAAAAGTGTAAATTAGTTTTTAGGTTTCCTTAACCTTGTTTCAAATTTTGATTAACGTTTGTCATGTTGACAGAATGCTCGATGCTTCTTGCTACTTTTTACCTTTTTCCTTTGAAATGGTAGTCCTTAGTATGCCCAAAAGTATAGAGACACGTTTTTGAGACATACCTCCTTGTATGTACGAGTACCAGAGAGATAATTTTTACTTTATTAAACGCACTACTGCTAGCATGTTCGACTTTGATTAAATTTGACAATACGTATTTGAGTGTCAGTTATTATGCTCAATGAAAATACTTTAAAGATGGCGGCACTTCCTGTTACACCGGAAGCGGATATCAACTTTGTTATTTTAAATAGAATGTTATGCTTTTTATTTTATTTTTAGATTACTCAAGTGATTTTGAGAGAGTTTTTATTAGCCTTCCCTACACTTAATTATTAAACTATAATTTTTTGTTATGTTGAAACCGTATTTGTGTATACAAGAGAGAAAGGTTAGATCTGCTTTGGTGTATTCATAATTAGAAAAATAAATTCACTTAACTCAATTTTTCTAAATAAAATACCCCATTTTTTTCTCTACTAAATGGAGGAGAATTTAGTTCTGCTTCGATCTGTATTAACATTTCCTATACCTCTGTTGGATAGTTTTCAAGTTATAGTAACTTCTATTGATATTGTAAGAAATTCATTAGCCATAATAATTACTTTAGAATATATTGTCATAGAAATAAGAAAAAAAATTGAATATCAAAGATATACAAATTTAGATTAAATAAATTTAATTTGTATTTACGAAAAGTGAGAAATATTTTCATGCCAAACTACATATGTGGAAACTACCATGGATAGTAATGAATTTGTTCCATTGTAAAAAAAACTCAAAATAACTTGGAAATTATTAAATTTAGGTATAGGGAATGTTGATACAGATTCTCTTTCATTCTCTCTTTCATTTAGTAACAAAAAAATTGGGGCCTTCCATTTGATAAGTTTAGTGAAATTATTCTTTTTCGTGATGTAGTGAATAATAATATAATAATAAAATAATTACAAATGGTAGAGTTATTGGTTTTTGGAGAAGAAGATACAAATGAAAAAAATTTCAAAAACGGTTAAATTTAGGTATAAGGAAATTTGATAAAAACTCAAAATCACTTAAGTAATACAAAGACGCAATAAGAACATAACTTTCTGTTTAAAATAACGAAGTTGACACCCATTTCCGGTGTAACCGAAAGTGCAGCCATCTTAAAAATTAAAAAAACGATTATGGCTATAATCAAAATTTTAGATAAATATCATTATTAGAACTCCCAATACTTCTAATGTGGAGTTTAGTCGGAACAGCTAGTATATAATTTTTTTACCATTACGTGGGATTTTTCTCTGAGGCGCGAGTTATATAAGTCAAAAAAAACAGCGATAACTTAAACGTTATAATTTTTTGGGTGTTTTTCGTCCGTCCCGGTGGCTCGCCTTAATCAGCAGCAATCGCGGTGATAAAGCGCGAATTTCTCGTGTCAGTTGTAGATAAATTTAATGTGATTGTGGTAACGGTTTCGGCTTGGTTGTAATGCCGTCATCGGTGGGGTTGACCCGACTTTGCTGACAAGTGACAACCTTCATCAACACCCGCGCGCTCTTTGTCCCGAGGCGACCTTTAACCCACACTTCATCATACAGAGCAATTTATCACAGAAACCTGAAATGACGCGCACTGTTTTCTTTTACAAATGGTGTGCCACACTTGACCCCGCCGACAACGAGAAAAACACACCGCTCCGCATGCAGATAATTCATCCGGGGACGGCGCAGGAAGGGATTAATTCAAATGAATTGCTCGCGGTGCGACCACCTTTCATCCCGTTTCAAACGGTTGCGGACCCGGCGACGGACCGTTTTTGCCCACGACAGCAACAGAAGGGTAACACTTTTTCGAAAAGGATTCGGGATTTATCTTCATTATACAACTTTGGTGTAAACAAATCGACTAAATACAAACATTGAAGAGAAAACAACAATTACACCGAATTCAATATAACATCGTGAGTGCAAAGTAAAGAACCAAGTATTTTTGTCTAAACTATTTATACTTTTTAAAATAGTTATTCTTATTACCTAAAATGTTAGGTATTTACCTAAGATACAGTTTTTGCTCTTTCCGAACGAGGTAAAGTCGAGTCCAAAAATATTTCATTTTAGAGACTTGAATGAGTCTGTCAAATAACTACATTTAAGAACGTATACACAATAATTCTGTGCATTTTAGTAGCTACACGCCATGAAACTGTAATTCAAGTATTAAACCTTTTAAAATAACTTACAGTTTTTGAGGTATGCAACGAATTTGTTACTGACCACTTAAAATGAAAATTTTGGTCAAAGACTATGTTCTAAAATCAAGGTATTGGAAAAAGCTACTTTTAAATTTTTTCTTTTTTGTACAGGGTGCTGCATTTTGGATGTCCGAATAGGGAATCTCCGAAACTAAGAGGTTTAGCCAAAAACGAGTAATACATTCTGGGGTTAATTTTTTGAGAAAATAATATTGGTTAAAACCGCATCCCGCGATCGTCTTTTGTTTTCGACTTACAGACAAAAGTTGACATTTTGGCGAAATCTAAAAAAAATTATATCTTCGTTATTATAGAAGATACGGATTTGAAATAAAGACATTATACAGGCACTTTTTACGAGGAATTTAATAATGTAGTTAACAATTTTTTTCAGTTATTAGTTTAGCCGTAATAAGATAAACTTATATTTTTTTAAATGGAAATCATAGGCGGCCATGGCAATTTTGAAAAGTTTATTTTTTTCTGACCTAAAAAATATATATTTGTAACAAAATATTTTTTATAACTATAGTTAAAAAGTGAAATACATATTTTGTGTGATAATAGTTGGCCATGGAAAAACTATTTCACTCCAAATGTGTAAATAATAATCAATAAGAGTTTTGTAAACTGTAAAATAGAAGAAAAAATAGATGCAATTATAAAAATTTTAAAAATATGATAGGTACGTTAGAAGTATTGAACAAATATCTGAGCGCCTCAGAACAAAATTATTACATATTTTTAAAAAATCAAAAAATAGGAAATAAAAATGAGTCAACAGTCAACACAATTACAAAAAACATTTTTTTCATGATCTAATGGAGGTAGGATAACGTTTCACATAGACGGAATTTGGGTATTTGAATAGCCATATCGTCATTTTTGTGTCATGTAGAATATATTTTATTGAAGAATTAAAGCGGCTTTTTTTACAACACTCTATGTATCACTAGAAGTTGCAATGGTAATGTTAGCTTGTTTAAAAAAAAAATTTTCATTTTTTGTTTATTGCAAAGTGAAGTGTGTAAATTTGAACAGTAAGTATTTATTAAATTATGAATAGAAATTAATTGTGTTTGAGATAACATTGTTTATTATTCCCAAACTCTTTTTCAAAATTTGTAGAAAATGAGTGCAAATTTACTTTGGACTTTTTATGTGTTAAAGAAACATCGGCTAGGACAAGACTAAGTATTGTACAAATTTAATATTAAAATTAGCAGAAAAAGATGCCATAAAAGTTAGTGTATTTTATTTCTTTATTCTTTTCTTTATGGCAAAGTGAAGTGTGCGAATTTGTGATTTTTTAAGTGCAACAGTAAGTATTTATTAAATAATGAATGAAATTAATTGTGTTTTAGATAAAATGTATTATTTCTCAATTTTTTTAATTCGCAGAAAACGAGTGCAAATTTACGTTTGAAATAATTTTAACAAAAAAAAATATTATTATTTTTTGTTTACCACAAACTGAAATGTGTGATATGTAAATATGAGATTCTTGATTACAACAACAGTAACTGAAAAACATGCATTCTTAATTGACATTGTAGTTTCAAACACACAACATCCAGAACTTATTAAACAGAAATTTCTAAAAACATGATCCTTACAAATGAAACTAAAAACATGTGGAACAATTGAAATCTCAAACAATTTAAAAGTAAATCTTGATCTTTTAAAATTAAATTTAAATTTAATTATATTAATTAAAAAAGCAGTCCTTTTAAAACTTGTAATATTGTTGGTAAATGTCTCAATATTAACGAAATTCATTTTAATAAATTCAACAATAATAACTTAGTTAATAATAATTCATTAAGTTGCGAAGCGAAAGATCTGTAGTGAGGCTAGACTGAGAAATTTAGAATTACAATAATCTTATTTTAAACTGCAGGTCTAAATCGCCGGGTTAGTGGAGTGTAAAGGTTGTGGAAATTATTTGTCAGAAAATTATGTCTAAAAATTATTACTGCCAAATTAAATTATTACTTCCTCTTTTGCCGGGTCAAATAATTGATTTTTGAGTACAACAGTAACTATTTATTAAACTATGAATAGAACTTAATTGTGTTTTAGATAAAAAATTAGAATAAAAGTTTGTAGAAAATGAGTGCAAATTTACTTTTAAAGTCCACCTCTCATTTTGCATATCCCAGAAAAATAGCTTATCATGAAGCATCCGCGGATAAGCGCAAAGGTATATCGATCGTTGTAATAACGACAATTTCGGCGTTTGACCTCCGCTGGTGGATGGCGTCGACACGTACATTTATAAAATCGGCGTCGAAACAATGGAAACGTCAGGTTCAAATCTGGGGTCGATTCGAGCCATTCCAGTTATTAATTGCACTGTCAAAGAAACCGTTCGATATTTTTATCGAAAAGGCGGGTTATAAATGACCGGAGTTTGGCTAATTGTACGCCTTCGTAACAAATTGATCCAGCAAGAAGAACAAGGAAGAAAAAAAAAATTAATCCGGTGTGCCGTCGACAGAATCCGGATCATTTAAAACGGCTAATCAAATGTGGAAGGGATTCTTCGGCAGGACACAGTCCCAGGGGACCGTCGACATGAGTAAGGGTCACTTTAAACGAAATCCGCTGAAATTGAGGCTATCGCTTAGAGATTGGATATTGACCAGAGAATCAAACCCGCTTAAATGGATATGTGAGGTCTCATTTCGGGAATGTTTTCTATTAGGGATTTTTCCGGAGGTTTCCGAGGTTTGTCCTTGCGATATATCCACTGGACCGCGAAGGTCCAAGTCGAAGCTGAAAAGTTTTAATTCTACAAATACGAATGCAGGACAAGCTAAAGAATTTATTCACTTGTCATCAAGTTGACTCGGTTTTGCGATTATGTACAAATGTAGAAACAAATTATAATTTAAATTCTAACTAAAGGATTACAGATAAGTTTTAGAAAAAGAACGAAATAACACTCAAGAAAATGTGACAAAATAATTTTTACTTCAGAATTTAGTTATACAGGGGGTGCGCCAAAACTGGCGCCCCAGCGAAAATTTTCAAGTAATATAAGATACCAGGAACATGAAAAAAATGTTTAAAAAATTCTATCTGTCAAAAAATTTTGACATTTATTTTTTGATATTTGACATTTTTTTATATCTATTTAATGATACTGATGATCTTGTATATGTTTTTTTTTTTTAATTATTTAGTAAAGGGACAAAAATTTTGCCAATAAAAGCCACAAATAACATTGAACAGAGTTACAGTTTAGGATATAGCTTCATTATTTCCTTTTTTAATAGCCTATAGCAAAAAAAACTTGGAAAATTATTTTTCCAACAGAAATAAATAGAGTCAAAGTGCAAACTTTAAACCCTCATAACTTCGAAATTTTTTAGATATTTTTTTTTTACATTTTTTCCATGTTCCTGGGAACTTACCTTATATACCTGTATACTCTTTTTACACAAGTTTTAGGACGGAACATTTCAAAAATGGCTGAAAAAAACATTATTTTTGAAAGAGTTTTTATGGAAATTAAATCGAAAAATTGCCAATTTTTGTCACTGTCAATAATTAACATTATTTTATTTTTCAAAAAATCAATTTGTGTATTTTATATTTTTAGTCATTTATTTTTTATAACATTTATAAAAAACAAGAAGCTAACCATACTGCATTTAAAAAAACGAAAAAATGTTACAGTAGTGGTGCATCCTGTATAATTTTTCCAGCTATAAATTGGACTTAAAGCATAAAATTAACAAACATAAATATGAAAATAGTGCATTATAGGTACATACATAAAAGGAGAGAAATGCACAATTATTCCTGAGGTGCCATTTATAGACAGAGGTCAAAGCCCGAGTGCTATAAGGCACCAAAGAAATAATAGCATTTCTCACTCCAGTGGGGGATATACTATTTTTTGCACGACTTGAGTTAAAAAGCCCAAGAAATCGGCTGTATTTCTTTAATGAAATTTTAAAATTAGCATAAAGCTAGCATTCTTTGAAATTACACAATAAAAATGTTTGTTGACAATGAGCCTATCAATAAATGAAAATGACTTAGTAACGGGAGCAAATATTTTCTCTCCATCGGTAGAGAATTTTAACTTCTGTCGCAATTTTGACATAAGAAAAGTTGGTTTCTACTTCCGGACGTGCAAAAAAAACGTATTTTATCCGCAAATATCACACAAGAACCACTTTATGACTAAATGCCACAAGTAAAAGTTTGCCTTTCAGACATGAAGTATAAATTCTGTTTTTGCGCCTAAGCGTTTTTACTTTTACCATGAGATTATTGACACTTAACGATGTTTTTTCTTTCTTGTCTCTTTCGCTGCTTCAGGAATTTCGAAACAGTTACATTGTATATCTTTTCTCTTGATCTGAATACGTTTGCAGATGAAATAGTATGTATATGTTTTTTGGAGTAAAAAAAGTTTATCTGGATTGGATACAACTGAATTATTTGCCTCACTATGTTCCGCTTAGCTACATAACCTATCCCTTTTTCTCCCAATAACATAATATACTTTTATCTTCTATAATGTAAGAAACACGTGTTGTCATTAGATTGCGTAAAAACATAATCTTTTTCTATTTATTCTGTTAATAAAATGTTTTTTCTGACCTTTGAAAAGTCTAATCGCTGAAAAATTTTGATAGTGAAATAGATAACAGATTTTTTTTAATTTAGCATCAGAGCTATCGATGAAAGTTTGATTGTGAACGAACCATCGTATTGAAAGTTATTAATCAGACATTTGACACCTCACCGGACGTAAAAAACTGTAGTCCGTTCACAACTCACTCCTACCACCGCCAACTTTGACATCCAACTTAAATGAACACCCACTATATTCCTACTTTTTTGCTTCTTGTTTTTATTGTTGGCTGGAAGCCATTTCTTGATGTTCAATGAATTACAACAAGATATTAAAAAAATCATAACTTCGCAATCAATTATCGTCAGGTAATTTTGACGTTAAACTACGATTTTGTCAATCAAATTGAGGCAAAGAACGCTAACTTGATCACATGCCATGTAAATATAATAATGAGTGGTTGCGTCGAGGCGCGCCTCATATTCTACCAAAACGACTCGGCAGCCACCATTGTAGAGCTGCTTATGGAGATATAGCATTAAAAGCTAATGGAAATTGCCTCATGCACGAGATTGAATTAGACTATATGTCACGGCATCTCGATTTTGCAATAATAACATACCATATTTAATTAAACCGCATTTAGGAGCCCCAGGCAATTTTCGACAAGGGACGCACTGCACAGCCATTTCGATTTCGGAGAATAGTATACGCTTCATTTAACTTTTTCTAGTTGGCGGAATGAGCCCAGATGTAGTGTTCACAAACGTAGGTTTATTTAATTGTTAGCAATTTCGGTTGGCAAAAGTGCTAACCTGTCTCTTTCCAAGAAGCACTTTAAGCTTAAATTTGTGAAGCCGGAGAAGAGCTTTAAGGATTATGGCCGGAATGGCGGCTATTCCCGGAAAAATGGGCAAGATGGCTAACGAAATACCCAATTAAAAAATAAAAAGTAATGTTTCATTTCTTACTTTCTATATTTCCCTAAAATTTACGAGCACATTTTATTAAAAAAAGTATCACCTTCCAATTTAGCCACAAAACGGACGAAAAAATATAAATACCGGGTGTCCCATCGAGTTGAAAAAGTCCATTAGTGACCTTTAAATGCTAGAATTAAAAAAAATTGTATAGAACATTGATAGATACTAATCTAGAGCATCACCTAAAATTATTTTCAACAATACAGCATGTCCCAAAAATCAGTTACAATACAAAATTTTTATTAATGAAACCTATGGTTCTTGGCATTTTTAGATATAACCTTTTAAGACAATGTTTATACACCAAACTTTTGTTAGTCGATTTCGCTTAGTTTTAGAAATAAGACGATTTTTTAATAAAAACATGCACTTTTAAAAAAATTATTGCACAAAAACTATGGCAGCTAGCAATTTTTTAGTGTTTTGCATTTGTAAAGATTAAAAAAGTTTGTTAAAAGTTAATTAAATTAAAAAATTTTAATAAAACTCCCTATTTTTTATTTTTGCATCTAATAAATTGATAAATTGTCTACCTAAAAAAAAAAACTTTTGATGTCGTTGATTTATCCAGAGATTTTAAAAGTTGTTATAAATACTCAAATTATTTCATTGTAAATATAAAGAATAATATCTCCATGTTAATACAAATGTGATTATTAAGTGATATTTCTTCCATCTCTTGTGCAACTGTGCACTTTTTGGCTACTGAAACAATAGTAATTAATTTTTTTAATGTTTAACGTTAAATAACTTTTTAGTTATTTATTATTAGAAACACCTAAAAGTGAATAATTTTAGAAAGTCAATTTAATAATCTTTTAAATGCAAAAACTATAAATAGCGTGTTCCATTTAAATTTTTTAAGTTAACAAACTTTTAACAATGAACAAAAACACGATTAAACCCGTCACACCAAACTTTTATTTAAAACACAACGCGTTTCAACCATTCTCAGGTGAGAATAATAATAATTAGTTTTTATTCTCACCTGAGGATGACCACTATGTGGTTGAAACGCGTTGTGTTTTAAATAAAAGTTTGGTGTGACAGGTTTAATCGTGTTTTGTTCATCGTTTCCATACCAAGAAGATCCAAGAAGAAATAGAACTTTTAACAAACGCCTTCATTTTTTTATCTTCGCAAATGCAAGACACTAAAAAAACGTTATAAGCTTATAGCTTCTACGTTCTTCTTTGCGGTAGTAAAAAAATATTTTTAGATGTCTTAGTTTTTAGTGTAATAAATTTTTAAAAAGTGCATGTTTTCATAAAAAAAAACCGTCTTATTTTTTAAACTAATCAAAATCGACCACTAAAAGTTTAAAAACATTGTCATAAAAATCTACATCTAAAAACGCTTAGAAACGTACGGTGTTTTATTTAAAAAAACACAAGTTTGTATTGTAACTTATTTTTGAGACACGCTGTATTGTTAAAAATAATTTTAGGCGATGGGCTAGATTAGTATCTATTAATGTAATTTTTTTTTAAATTTTACTATTTAAAGGTCACTAATGGACTTTTTCAACTCGCTGGGACTGCCTGAATAAGATAAGAATCGTGTAGAATGGAAAATCTAGAAAAAAACTGAATTATTCCTTGGAAACTTGCTAATTATCTCGTTAGAGCTGAAATAATTTTTGCCAGGATGTGCAAACACCGGCAGAGAGGTTAAACAAAGGTGGGTCGATGTTGAATAGGAAGTTCTTTCTTCCAACTTCGCTCATCTAATCTTTAAATTAATTATGAAATCGCAATCAATGGAGTTCACCTGATATCTTGATAAAATAACTTCGGACTTTGATCCGGGTTTTTATTCAGCGATGGAAAGTTTTCTTGTGTAATTTACGTACTTCAGCTTCCGCCTGAAAGCACTTTATCAAAGCTAATTTATCTTGAAAAATGCATTACAAAGTAAAATTAACGATTAAATTTAATTATAATTAACGGAACGGTCGGATCAGGAGCAGCGACTCAGCTTTTCCCTATCAACGCACGGCTAAGAGACCGACAAATGAAAAGATATTGAACTAAAAGTAAAAAAAAGAGACAAGAGAAGAGGAAACCACAAAGGAAAGTTCATAAAGTCGCTACCGCACTACCGAGGAACTTTATCTATTTTTAATGCTTTATCGCAAATAATTCACAGGACGGCAACACCATCAAAAGCTTATCGC
Organism: Tribolium madens; assembly: GCF_015345945.1. Taxonomy (NCBI): domain Eukaryota; kingdom Metazoa; phylum Arthropoda; class Insecta; order Coleoptera; family Tenebrionidae; genus Tribolium; species Tribolium madens. The sequence goes on from NW_025401050.1 coordinate 7,664,890, forward strand.
ATTTAGGCGTCGCCTTTTACATCAAAAATCATATCCACAAAACAAAAGCGAATAGTTTACGTACAAAGCAATCAGAAGCTTTAGGAAAATTATTGATAAATAATTCATGCTCCCTAAGATTAGGAAAATTATGATTACTTAACAACGACTGTATTGCTTTAATTTCATAAATTTAATATTAATTTATTGATTAAACATACCATGTGTTATAATTTCATGAGACAATATAATAAATAAAAATTTCGTGAATTGGCATCATTAAGATTTTTTATTAATGGCCTTCACCACGACTTCACTGTTTTTATTGCTTTATTTATTATTTTATGAAAATAGCAGTTTCTTGGTTTTTGCAGAAAAAAAAAACCGCTTTCCGAAAAATTCATTTATTATTGTCATACCTACTAGAAAAAGTGCTATTCTACTTTCATAATAAATAGACATATTCCATTTATTTATATTTTCTTATCGGGGCTCTTTAGCTTGATTTAAATTATAAAGTCTTAACAGAAAATTTAATATGCAAAATATACAGGGTGTTTCAATGAAAACGAGCCACCCCGAATATCTCAGAAACTAAAAAGACTTTGCAAAAAGGCCGAAACAGGTCAATTTTGTTTCCAAGGGGGACATTTTTTGACGTAATTTTTAAAACACTCCCAGTAATCCCCTAACCCCCACGCACCCCAAATTTAAAAATTTAAAAGGCACTACCCTACTTGTGGCATCAAATGAAAGCTATTTTAACAAGCTTTCCAAAACTTTTTACCAAAATTAAAGCAGACCATCCATTCATGAGATACAGGGTGTTCTAATAAAAACAAACCAGAAAGAATTTACAAAACAAAATAAAAATTACGTCAAAAAATGTCCCCCTAAGAAACACAATTGACCTGTTTCGGTGTTTTTGCAAAGTTTTTTTAGTTTCTGAGATATTCGGGGTGGCTCGTTATCATTGGAACACCCTGTATATAATTTAAAGTAGAGAAGGTTATACAGGATGTTTCAAAATATACGGATAACCCATGAGTTATGCGATTTTTGTCAAAATAACAACTTTTATAAACAAAATGATAAATATTGAATGAAACATAGATAGTTGTAATTCTTAGATCATAGCATTTGTAATAACTAACGCACAAGTAGGAAATCAGAAGCCCCACGAGTGCGTTAGACATTTTCCAGCGAGTTATGTACACAATTTTTCCCACGACCCCCGCAATACAACGACAAAAAAACACCACTATTTTCAATAAAACGATTCAATGTTTCTGTAAAAGATCTAACATCGGCAGTAATAAATTAGTTGTCTATTAGTATTAAATACTTAATTAAGATAATTTAGGTTTAAATACTCATTGGTTTGAATTTGCAGAACTTTACGTCAATTTTGAACGATAGAGTGAATAAATGTCAAAAAATGCATATGCCAATAACCAATCACCAATGCCAATCACGCTGAACTCACTAGACGCGCCTAGAGATCTTCGCGAACCACACAACCTCTGTTACGTTATTTTCTTAACATACACGTGTGGTTAAGGAATAATCGATTCGTTCGATATCGTCAACTTTAGTAGATAATTCGCTGTATGGAAACAGTTACTTTCGTATACGATCATGGGAACAAAGTTTAATAGCGAGTTGCCATTAAAAAAAAATAAAAATTTGCAAAACTCTAAAACAAAATAAGATTTTGAAAAATTTCATTCTTGGTAGAGTACTTTATCATTCATTAATTAGTTTTTTCATAAAATAAAATAAAAGTCCTTGGCTCCATACTTTTATTTCACTCTGTATATTAGTGGTGTCTATATGTATTGAATTTTACACCCGATATGCGTTATACGTGTTGTAGTTATCATACTCGCTTTATTCGCTCAAGTAAAAACAACTCAATAATAATAAAAAATAGTTAAAAAATAACTTTATTTAATTGTATTAGAATTTTGTTGTAAACTAAAATTTATAGGCGTGCCAGTTTATTGTTTATTTCCTCTAAAGTAAACCGAGTTTTCGCCGAGTCTGATCAGCTTCGTTTGCTTTCAATCCCATCCCCATTACAAATTACAGTTTACTCCAGCAGTCTGTTCCATTGATTTTCATTAACGTGCAAATAACGTTGCCGTTTCGGATGCAAATGCTTTGATTGCCTGTAAACAAAATAGCTGAAGTTAAAGTGTGAAATTGTGACGAGCACAATAATGAGTACACCTGTAAAAATCGTTTCAGAAACAGAAAGTTTAAAATTTCGTAGACAGAAATATTTCAGAGACTGTGATATTAGTCGCGTGGAACCCGGTCAAATAGTCAATTAAAGGTTTCAAACATCTGCAACCAACATTACACATAGACGACACCTGCTACCTATATGGAACCACTTAGGGGCTTTTAGACCGTCACTATAACTTTATTTACTTACCTAAACTCCATTACACTTTACGGTATAAAGTATACACAAAGCCACTTTACTAGCGAGAAAAACACTTAAGGATTTGATCAATTATTGATAGGGGAGGAGATAACGGCTACTATAACTTTCGCGCAAGAGTTCCCAAGTAATGTTTGTGTTAAATTATCGAGCAGAAAAAGAAAGTTATGAAAAAATGTTACATAACCCAAGTAATGAAAATAATGAAATTTATTGTTTTTTCCAAGCACATAAAGTGAAAATTCTTGAAAAAAACCATTACAATATAGCCAGCATCTCCTACGTTTGAATCATTGATTAGGACATGTTCGAAGATGTAAATTCCGCAAAATCAGTGTTGACTTTATCGGCTTAAACATTCCTCATTCGTTTTTTGCTTTCACAAAATGAAATTTTTATGAGTTTGGGGTAAAACCACCGTCCCCATTCGGCAATTCGGTGTCATTTTAATATTCATTAAATTTCCCCGAATAGAGAAAAGGCATCGTAGGTGAAATATGAATCTCGTAATTGTTTCGAATGTCGAAAAACGTCTCGGCTCCCTCTCTCAGATAATGGGATTTCTCTTTGCACGTAAGCTAAGTGGCTCGCTAAATGCGAAATAAATGAAATTTACAGCTCTCGAAATAAAATCTGTCGAAATAAATGCGTTTCGGTGTGAAGATGTTTGTTTATACGGAGGAGGCTTAATGGTCCCATAAGTAATCGTAAACAACAGTGTAACGTCCATTTAGGGGATGAAATAGTGGACAGATTTAAGAAATAATAGAAGAGAAGGCTTACTTGGACCACCTCTATTTTTATTTCCTCAATATAAGCCGAATGTGAACCCGAGTCGGCGTCAGACGTCTCCGGGAAATGAAGATCTATGGAGACTTTCAGGAGACTTGGGTCATTTATCTTAAAACCAAAAGCTAGGGAGGCCAGGTGGTAATCACGAAAAGCACGAAAACGAAAAATTGTCCTCCGTGCGATCATCGTTGGCTTAATGAAGTCACAAAGAGAGGTTAGGCACGCCCATAATCACGTGGTGCAGTTCCAACCAATTACTGTCCCTCGATATTTTTAAATTTTATTATCACCAATTTCGTCAATATGATAATACTACAGTTAATCGAAAGAAAGCCAGAGGCGGCGCGACGTAATTTTTCTATTTTTCTTAACACGTATGACAATTCAATCGCCGACTTTAGAACAAAATCAAATAAAACTAAAGCTTTAAAGCTCCGCCATTCGGGATTAATGTTCTTTGTGCACGCGACCTGATCGAAACAGGCAAGAGGAAAACGGAGGGAAAAATCAGAAAAACTCCATCTAAAAAAGTAATTTTTATAGTCGCAAATTCCATTACAAGAGACAAAATTTTATTTTTTACAAAATATATATCGTGGTCGCAATAAAAATGACAACAATTATAATAATAACAACAAAAGTAGTACAACAGAATTAGTGGCATGCCCACTTTCCCATAGAACCCTAAACACGTGATGTTAATCTTAAAGACTAGATTTTGTAACTTAAATTTATTATCCGACCTTTTAAAGAATGGGAATTATGGTTATGTACAAGTTAGATGTCGCTCCATATGACAGCCTTCTTTGATCTGTCTACGCTGGCTAGCATTGTTCCGTATGGGTGCCACCCGGTAGCTGTCACGGCGGACCTGGAGAAGAGGCCATGAGATCTTCACAAGCCATGTAACAAATACCACAAACATGCAGCCAACACGTATCTACTGCACAAAGAGCGGAAGAATAAATCAAGTACCCCTTCTACCATACCAAATAATCGAAAAAAGTTTCGAAATTGGTACTATGACTCGGAAGAATAGTTCAGACTATTCAATTCACCTCTCTTTTTTCAAATATTAACCAATAATATGGCAGATAAGTACGCATATTTACTTTCGCATTAGCAACAACAAATTCAAGCAAATATTGATAAAACATAACTGGATATTCCACGAGTGTTGAATATTTTAAACCGCTTGCTATAAAATTAAAATCATGTGTAACGTAAATTTGCCATTTGGTTCATTTAATAGTCTGTTGAACACAATTCGTAGTCAAAGATTGTAGAATATTTTTATTCATGGTCATTCGTGCTGCGCACTCATGGTGTTCATGAGCGTTACTCATAGAGAAATAACGCATAAAACAACTGATTAAACTATTTTTTAGCCGAATAATTATCATTCTGCCACAAAACGTTTAATCAATGAAAACGAACAAAGTTAATTAAAAAAAAATAATCAAATTTGGCCTATACCCAGTACATTGTATAAGTAGTAAAAATTCATTTTTGAAAAAAGTTTAGCTTCCTATTTCGAAATAGTGAAAATTTTTGATTGGTTTAACATTTTGCCTAAAGTGACTGCATTTCCAAATGATAAATCAGTCTGGATATTCAAAAACTTTTTCCTTTTACTCAATTTTAAACAAAAAATATTTGTGATGTAAACTATCGAAAAAGTTAACCTCTATACTTTTTCAAGTTATTTAAACAAAAAAAAATAAATTAAAGTTAGATAAACGGGTACTCAACTTATTTGAACAAAAAGCGCCAACAAAAGCATGTAACCCACTTACGAGTGCTCCTTTAAAACCATTTCCACTTTTCCGGAATTAACACCCCATATGTAGACGTTGCCATCAGCCGACCCCACGGCTAGGTACTGACCATCGGGGCTAAAAGTAACTCTCGTCCAGTCACAGCCAACTTTAAATCCATCACAGCTGCAAGAGAAATTTAAAAAATTAGTCCCCTTTTTCTTAATATTGATTGAAGTCTTGTCGGAAGTTTTATCAGTGACGTTGACGAGTTCCCCACAAAAACTCCCTTACAATTCATGTAATTTTCAAATCGCGGTTAAGAAAAATGGAAAAAATTCCGTCGTGGCAAGTGCGCGATAATGGTTAAAGTTTTCGGATTGGAGTTTTCACGCCAAAACACCGTCGAATATCTAATAAATCACAGCGCGCGGACCGGAAATCCGTCGAGGAGGACGAAGGAGTCGAGTAATTCATTTTCGTACAAAATGCGTTAAACATTTTAAGGGGAAAGTGGGTTAAGTGGAGACGCCAACAGGTTCGAGCTGTGTGTATAGGAGGATGAAGGGAGTGATAAGACGGCTCCCTGGGCGAGACTGATATCGCCATAAAGTCATCGTTTTTATCTCGTGTCATTAATCTTAAACCAGACAGAATATCGCGGTCTATAGTTGTGAATATTCACTCAAGAGGGATGTCCCGCAGAGATATACAACAGATTGTGTCAAGGGGAGTGGAGCGAAAAAGAAAACTTCATTTTGAATATTTTTATTCGAGTTTTAAGCGATAATATCCAGGAGTTATTTTATTGAAACGAGTGTTATTCTTCCTTGATTTCAACCAAACTTTAGGTCGTTAAAACTTTTCTATTATAGATATACGCGCAGCGGCGTACCAAAAGGGTTATAGTTCCCTTTTCGTTCAACAATAAAACGTTTTATTGCCGGAATTACTAAAATTACTAGTTTTTAATAATTTAAAAATAATTGTTCTACCACCACATTTGATAAAAAAAAACTTGTTAGTTTATCTAGATCTACCAAAACATTAGTAAGAAATTAATAGGCCATCAAAATCTAGTAGATTAATTAATTAATATTTCACCTAGATCTATTGAAAAATTTGATAAAAACTCATTGTCTAATCTAGATCTACTAAAACATTATTTAAAAATATTAGTAGACAATCTAAATTTATTAAAACTTTTCAGAAAATGTTTCAGGTCATCTAGATCTAGCAAAAAATCAAAAAAAGAGATTTACACCCTCTAAGTTTAGATTTATTAGACCTTCGACTTGAAAAATTGTTTTCACTATGAGAGCTGCCTGTCTGTCTACTAAATTTGTAAGCAATTCTTTAGAAGCATAAAATATGTTGCTGTTGTATTGTTGATTTTAATAACAAATCATATTTAACCTATTCTAGATTCAATCTCTTACATTATATTGATAGTCAATCTAGATCGATTAAAAATTTTGATCAAAATTCATTGTCCAATCTTGATCTACCAAAACATTAGTTAAAAAACTGGTAGCCAATCATCTAGATCTATTAAAACTTTTCAGAAAATGTTTCATGTCATCTAGATCTGTTGAGTTATTTAAATCATATTTAAAATATTCTAGATTCAATCTCTTTCAGTAAGTAGTAGTAAGTAAAGCAATTTGAGCTTCGAACACAATTTTTCTCGATTTTACTATAGAAATCATTATAAATTAAAGTATTCTATAGAAATAACTGCTTAAAATCCAATTTTAGACCAAAACAAAGTAATTTGTGCAATTACCAATCGATTTGGGTCATTTTCAAGCAGAAAATCAATCTGAATCAAAGTATTTCAACAAAATAAGAGTTTGAATAAAAATTTTCTTCCAAAATAAAGTAATTTCCAAAATAAAGCTATTTTCAATCGGATTTTGCTCGATTTTAATACAGAATTCAATCTAAATTAATGTATTTTGTAAAAATATTTTTTCAATTTCAATTTCAGGCTGAAATGAAGCAATTTGTGCTATTTCCAATTGATTTGGCTCAATTTTAAGACAGAAATCAACCTGAATCAGAGTTTTTCAAAAAATAAAATCTTAAATAACAGGTTTCTTCCAAAATAAAGCAATTTGAGCTATTTCCAACCCAATTTTGCTCCATTTCACTACAATAATAATTCTAAATCAAACTATTTTATAAAAATAATAGCTTAAAATCCAATTTTAGGCGAAAATGAAGCAAATTGTGATATTTTGAATCTATATGGCTCAATTTTAAGCCGAAAATCAATAGATAGTTCATCTAGATCTATTGAAAATTTTGATTAAAACTAGCCAATCTACATCTATTACAACTTTTCAGAAAATGTTTCAGGTCATTTATATCTAGCAAGAAATTCAAAAAATTGTTTTAGACCTTCCAAGTTTAGATTTACCAAACCCTCTATCTGAAAAATTGTTTTCAGATTGAGAGCTGCCTGTCTACTGAATTTGTAAACAATTCCTCAGAATAAAATACGTTCCTGTTATAGTTATTAAAATTATATTTAAAATATCCTCGATTCAATCTCTCATTCAATAAATCTCGGGCGATTCATCCATGATTATCAGTCGCGACCATAATTCATCGCAATTATGTATGATTCACGTTGAAAAACAACGCAGTACCTACATTAACATTCACGCATATACGATGCAAATTTGTAGAGTTAATGTAAATATTAAATATTTATTATGCACACACCTGTTATTAAATAGAAAAGCTATTAATTAAAGGCATCTAACCACCTTTTTTTCCCGACTGTTGTTTTGCATGCGACATACATCACAATTTTGCTTTATTTTACCGTAAATGTGATGTTAAAAAACAAGCATACATAAGTAATGATCGTGAGAAGGTGAATTTATTTTAATTATATTAAAAACAAGCACTAACGCACAATTTCATCCAAATTATCACTTTACGTTCCGCTTTGGTGTGCAAACAAATATTTTTTAATTTAAGCAAAACAACTTCCTTTGATCTTCCTTCCGAGTCGACTCCGGTGCTTGGTTACAAAAATAATGCAATCTTACGGTCGGCAACTCGGTAAACAACAGTGCTAACAAGTTGCATAGCTCATATACCGTCAAGTTGTGTGGAATATAGTCGAGAATATTACATAATTTTATTGAAATTTATAATCACAAAATAGAAACTTTCCCTATTACACAGGTCACAGAAACCGCAAATAACTTCAGCTTTAAATAAATTTCTTGAGCAGTATTAAATGAAGTTACTTATTTGAATCTATGCGGGGTGTCTTGTTTCAGATCAAATGAAAGCAAAAATTGGAAAAAAATTACATTTTATAAACATTTGTATTATTCAGAATTAAATTGTAAGTTAATTACAAATTTCAATGTCGACATTTTTGTGCCATTATTCTTTGATATACCGTTATTCGACTGAGCATAGCCAGAGGCCAACAATTGTAGTAAAAATTAAATAATTTAATCTGACAGCACTTAAGAAAAAAATTAATTCGATTTAATTTCCTGTGACTGTAAAAAACTTGCACACAAAACAACTGATTAGTTTGTCGAGATGTACAATGATTTTTACAAAAACGAGTGATGTAATATTTTCTACACATTTTTAGTGTATTGCAATTTAACTGTTAATTGGAAAATATTTTTTTGCATCGGTCTCTGCAATGACTATTTTGCGAACTCAAAACACGCCTTTAGAGATTTGTCCTCTCATTTTAATCTAAAATTCCATTTTGCGTACTATTTATGTATCAAGTACGCAAAATAGGTCACCTAAAACCTTTTGCGTACGTGGTGCATACAAGATTTTAATTACTATTTTATTTTACTAAATAAAAAAATTTCGTTACCATAAGCAATTTTATTTTTTAGTCTGCAAAAACTGTTTTTGGTGACTGAGTACCTAAAATAACCGTGTTGCGTACTATTTTATTGAGTCCGGAAAAGACTCATTTTAGGGACTCAAATGAGTCCCAAAAACAGCTGTTTTCGGGAGCGTATACAAAAAATAGCAATTTTCACTTTAATCTCGTTTGGTTATTTTAGGTTATTTGAACAACTGTTGTATGATTATTAATTAAATATCAAAAAAATTATTTTTTCAATTTTCGTTCTTTGGAACAAAACATATACCAAAAAAATCACTCACGGTCACAAAACATCGAAGCAAAATATGTAAAAAATCAGAAAAAAACCGGTTGCAGTCACGAAAAAATTAAGACAAAAATAGCCCGTTTTTGCGTAATGACGTCATCGATATTTCTTAAAAAAAAAACCTAATTTTCGCCATTTCGATAGATCTTTTAATTTTGGAACTGACAACACCAAAATATTAGATATTACATAAAGTTAAAAAAAAAACTCACCAAAAAAGTCGAATAATATCAACAAAAAACAAACATACAACTTTAAATCAAATTGAGAATTTTGTATTTTTTTAAAAGAAAATTGACATGTTCGAGCATTTTTGTTAAAACAAAATATTTACAGTTTTAATAAATAAGATTGTTCCATAATTTTGCCGTTCACTGTTAATAAAGACCCTAACCTATCTTCAAACGCAACCCAAAATACACTCTCAGATTGACTGATATTTTGTTTAAAATTTTTGAAAGATATAAACATAGATACCTGTCGTAGGCGATACAGATTGAGCTACAGCATTTAGATTTAATCAAGATCATGTTAGCCTTTTGTCGTTTGAGTACATTTTAAATTAAAAGGAAAAAAGTGGAATTGATTGTCAAATTTAATGAATGACATATCAACATTTAAATTTCATAATTTAAATTTTTCAAACATAACAAAAGCCAAGTTCTCTGTGTAAATGTATTTTGGGTTGCGTTTAAAAATCGGTCAGTGTCTTGGTGCATTAGAGGCAATTAACCCCAATCCCTCAATTGTAATTGTAATTGTAATTGTAATTGTAATTGTAATTGTAATTGTAATTGTAATTGTAATTGTAATTGTAATTGTAATTGTAATTGTAATTG
>NW_025401050.1:7675137-7898784 GCF_015345945.1 Tribolium madens
AATTGTAATTGTAATTGTAATTGTAATTGTAATTGTAATTGTAATTGTAATTGTAATTGTAATTGTAATTGTAATTGTAATTGTAATTGTAATTGTTTTTTCGAGGTTGCTTCAGCGGCTAGCAGGTCGCTTTGGTAGCAATAGCTTTACAACCTCCCTCATTAAATCCCTCATAAACTAATTTAAATTCAAGCAAATAAAAACAGAGTTTATAAAGAACTCGTACCACAGAGAAAAATGTAAGGAAGCTGTATCCCAAATTGTAATTCTGTTTAATGTCATTTGTGGCTTTTATTGGCAAAATTTTTGTATTAAAAAAAATAATTATAAAGAAACATATAGAAGATCATCAGTATCATTAAATAGACATAAAAATGTCAAATGTCAAAAAATAAATGTCAAAATTTTTTGACAGAGAATTTTTAAACATTTTTTTCACGTTCCTGATATCTTACTTTACTTCAAATTTTTCTCTGGGGCGCGAGTTCTGACACACCCTGTATAGAATAATTCTTAACTTATAGGCATAAACTTACGAAATAATATTTCTTGCCCAATAGTAACGAATAGTGAAAAAAGTTGTAGTAAAATTCTTTAGTTGAGATATTGCGTTATAAAAACACCACTCAACTTTTAAATTATAAATAGTACCTTAATTTTAAACTCGATAATGAGGATAAAAAAAAGTTACAAGTAAACAATAATGAGTAAAATGCAAAATAAGTTAAGTAAAACCTTCCTTTTTAGAAAAAAATTGGAAAAAAAACTCGAAAAGTTTAAGGATTTTTTTTAAAGTACTCATTTAATATTTTGCAAATTCGTCTCTGGAAAGAAAAGACTTATTTTTTACTTTATTCATTATTGATGTGTTCTTGACATACTATACAGCTTTGATTCCTACATAAAACATAGCTTTAGTTGTTATTATTTTAGTTAAATATTTTATTATTATTAGACAGTATTGTTAAAAATTGTAATAGTTTTGTGCATTTTTTGTTGTCTTGGTATCCTGGTTCGATATCTCGTCTTGTATTTCATCTGTGACCCATTTCGTCGCACACACACGCCGCACCGCCATAAAGCAAAATCCGTCGATGCGAAAATATTGAAATAAATTTATTTCGTTCAGTACATAGGGTCGTCGTGGAATAAGTTGTTTAAAAAGATGTTTATTGGATTCCGACTATTCGGTTGAATGCAACATTACGATCGAACTGGGACTACATCATAGGGTGCGATATTCTGGTTCGATAACGGCGCAGTTTGAGATAGCGACTCAAAGCGAATTGTCGTTATTTCGTCGGGATTAAGGAACGATTGAGCGTATCTACCGAGTCGCTCAAAAGACTGAAAATTCAAAGGAGAAACTCCACCAGATAGAAGCTTTATGAAGCGGCTTTAAAAATACCACTCAGATGCTTTTCCGCAAATATGAATTATCTCGAGTCGGTTTTATTGTCTTCCATCTGGGCGACAAAAGCGACGCCCAGAACTATAAACATACAAACGCCAAGAAAGAAAACTTTATCGGACCAAATCCACATAAAATTAACCCTCGACATGACAGATTTATTTTTATATCAGCAATTGAATTTTATTAGCTTTTTAAACGAGATCGATCACATTGGAAACCTTTTACTCGAATCCTAATGTTTCACAATAGGAATCGAATCGGAGAAACAGATATGATTCGTATGCGTGGACGAAGTTCAATTCAAAGAATCAAGAAATTATTACATTTAAATAAACAATTCCGAGATAATTGCTTGCTTTTATTTGAATTTTTTTTATTAAAGCTAAGCGCGTAATTGAAAAATGGTGGAGGCGCCGGGTCTGCAAATAAATAATTTTTATTCCGAGAGAAAGAAAATAAAACTTACAACTTACGTTAGTATTTTGACTCATTAACTGTACATTAAAGAATTTATAATATATAAACTATATTTGCATTAAATTAATTAGTATTTTCGCGTCCTAACAATAACAATAATGTGCTTTGGAAAATAATATTGACATACAATTAATTCTGGAAACATGTTATTTTAAACAAAAAAACACAAAAACATAAAAATACTGCTGTTTATGTAGTACGTGTGAATAGGAGTAATACACGTAATAAAAATTACTAATTTATATTGACAAGTTTACTCAATAAAAATTTGTTATTCACTGATAACACACTGAGGTGAAAGTAAGATAATAACAATAAACATTGTAATAAATATAAATTATACATAWAATTTTTTTAGCTTCTCATAAAAATTAGTCTTAAAAAAATTACAACAATTAATCAACGATTTTTATTTTCATCAAAAAGATGTTTCTTCGAACTTTGTTAAAATCAGAAAAAATATAAAAAACAACTAATTCTAAAAAACAAATCTCAAAAAAAGATACATTCTAAACCTCGTTATCAGGTTCAGAATCTTTTCTAAAAAAAAATTCATTAAAAAAACAACTAAATATTTTCACTTTGCAACAAAATTTATATTTAAAAATACTGTCGTATACTTTTTTGTATACGCTCCCGAAAACAGCTGTTTTAGGGACTCACTTGAGTCCCTAAAATGAGTCTTTCAATAAAATAGTGCGCAAAACGGTTACTTTAGGTATTCAGTCCCCAAAAACAGTTTTTGCGGACTAAAAAATAAAATTGGTTACTATGGTAACGAAATTTTTTTAATTAGTAAGAGGTGTGAATTCGAGTTTTGGGAGCTTTAACAAAAAAATCTTGTATGCACCACATACGCAAAAGATTTTAGGTGACTCCTTTCATTAAAGACTCGGCTCCTACGTCGCCTCGTCATTAATTACGATTCGTCCCCTAAAACCCTATTTTGCGTACTTGATACATAAATGGCTATTTCTTCTGAAAAACTAGTTATAAGTTAATATCGATCCATTTTTTTAGGCTAATAAATATTCGTGGTTTCATTAACATGCATTAAAAACAAAAATTGAAGCTGATGTAAAATAAAATTTTTTGCTAACTAAAAAAGATTACCTAAACGTTGCTTTTGTAGTTAAATTCGTATAGTAGGTAAAGATAATTTTTGCAAAAAACTGATTAAACTTCAAACAGTGACTTAAAACTGGTTGTTTCAGTAAACAGTATTGAAAATAAATTTGAAGAAAATAACAATGTCTGACTACATCCCACGTTTTATTTTTCGAAAGATATTAAAAATCTAAAAAGTAACAATCTTAAAAAAGCGAAACGAATCCGATATTTATCCGCCTAGAAATAGGAGTTATTATTTATTGCGGGATAAAAAATCATTAAAAGCAATTTGAAAAAAAAAAACAATTTCTATTCGTATGGCTTTAAAAAATCCAATCCTTGTTGGCATTTCCGTAAAATCATCCCAGCCCGAAACCAACATTGTGTAATACCGCAGATAATGACTGTGGTTTGATTCGCTGATCAATAATTATGTTCCGACACGTAGGATGTACCTACAATTTTCGTTTCCTAATCAACGAGAGAAAATTTCATTGCCACTCGGTTACAAAACCACCTTCGCCTTATTAATTACAAATTATTACGAAATTTCTCCACTCACCTGAACGACTTCACCACTTGGTTCATCCTCAGATCTAGTAGTTTTAGTGTGTCGTCTCTCACGCAGCAGATCAGATACTTAGCATCTGCGAAAAGGAAAAAGAAAAGAAAAAATAACATTTAGGGCGTGTCTGGGCGTAAAGAAGTTACGATTTATTTAATTAGGTGACGAAATTTGCATAATTAGTTTACATTAGTGAGTTTTCCGAGGCGCACAATGAACGCGACTCAACACTCGACTTTTACGGCATTAGGACCGAATTTACAATTACAATTAGAGAAGCGCGAGGCACCTGCGAAAGAACACTTACCTCGAGTTAAATCTAAAGATGTCACTTTGCCGTTGAACAGAAAGTTATTGGCACTGGATTCCGAACGAGCGTCCCAGAAACGTATGCTTTTATCGAAGTGGCCGCTGATTATTGTTGAACCGGAACTGTCAACGATCACCAAGTCGTTGCAGCTGGAACCGGCGAACTTAGTCTCTATACCTGCAATAATCAAAAACATGTTGTAATAAAAAATCACCCGAATCGCATAGAATTTTTTTAGCACCGCTGGTTACTGAAGTTAAGTTAAATCAAAATAAAAATAAAAAAGTGCTGTAAAAATATTTTCAAAAGATTGGTGCCGCCTGAAAACCTATTTTCCATTATCATAACCAATCACTTTTCGAAACTGCTTGATTTTCTATTAAATAAATATAAATAAAAAATAATAACAGATAGACAAAAATAATACAAAATAAAAATACTTTTAAGGGTTGATCTGTACTCAGTACTTTTTTTAATAACAATTATTTCCCAAATATACAGGGTGTTTCGACTAAACTCCACAAGTATATAGAGTTTTAACAATAATTCAGGGTGTCAGAACTTGCGCCCCAGAGAAAAATTTCAAAAATGTTTTACAAAATCTATGTCCAAATATTTTGACATTTGACTTTTTTTATGGTTATTTAATGATACATATGATATACAGGCTGTTCGGTCCAAGTTGCCCCGGCTGATAACACCTAAACTTACTTTTTTTTTCAAAAACTAAATTTTCAAATAATACTATTCATTCCTGGCTTTCTTAGAAAATGCATCAATTTTTTTTAGCATATCCGGTGTAGCCGAAAATGATACCAAATTTAGTTTTTCAAATGGAACACCTATGTTTTTTTTGCTCAAAACAATAATAATTGGCATGAAACCACTATTTATTACATTGTACTTTACATAATGCACTCAGAAAACAATTTAAATTTTTGAATTTTATTGCAAATTTTGCAACGTAGGCGGATTTTACTTGTCAAGGTATTCATGCAAAAAGCAATATGCTTAGATACCGTTTAATTGTTAGTTTGACAAAGCCTAATTTGTCAATAAATCTTATTAAGATCTTTAATAATGGATGATATTAATTACGATGAATTGATGGATCAGCTTGAAGTGCATTAAAAATAGAGCAGAAGCTGCAAGACAGTATAGAGAAAAATACCCAAATAGAGTTCACACAAATCGTTGGAAATTTAGTCGAATTGAAAAACAACTGAGACTAATAGGTTCGCTTCTTAAAACTAAAAAACCTGTGGTTCTTAGTGAAGAATAAGAAAATAAAAATCTGAATGTTCTGTTATCAGTCGAAGAAAATCCAAGAGTTTCCATAAGAGAACTCGCTCATCATAACTGACAAATTAGATTTGTCAAACCAACAATTAAACAGTATCCAAGCATTTTTTTATTCACAACTTTCTTTTAAAATTAAAAATCAGACTACGCGACTAATTTCCTTATAAAATTCTAAGATTTAAGATGTTTTCTGATTGCATTGTGTTACGCAAAATGTAATAAATAGTGGTTTACCGTATCTTTCATGTCAATTATTATTGTTTCGAGGAAAAAAAATAGGTGTTCCATTTGAAAAACTAAATTTGGTAGCATTTCCGGCAACACCGGATATGCTAAAAAAATTTGATACATTTACTAACAAACACAATAATGAATATTATTACTTAAATATTTACTTTTTGAAAAAAAGAAGTAAGTTTAGGTGTTATCAGCCGGGGCGACTTGGACCGAACACTCTGTATATGATGATCTTGTATATGTTCTTTTATATTTAGTAAAAATACAAAAATTTTGTCAATAAAAGCCATAAATAACATAAAACAGAGTTGTAATTTAGATACAGTTTCCTTATTTTCTCTTCTAATTGCCTGTAGCAAAAAAACTTGAAAAAATATTTTTCCAAAAGAAATAAATAGAGTCAAATTGCAAAATTTAAACATTCATACCTTCGAAATTGTTATAGGTAGAATTTTTGCTGGGGCGCGAGTTCTGGTGTATTTATGTAAAATTTTCTAATGAATTTTTTATTAGCTATTTATTTTCCTCACCTGAGGATGACCACTTTGTGGTTGAAACGCGTTGTGTTTTTAAATAAAAGTTTGGTGTGACGGGCTAATCTTGTTTTTAAAGTTCATCGTTTCCATACCAAGAAGATCCAAGAAGAAGGATTAGCTATACTGTTTTTTAATAATTGTATTTTTTATTATTTTTTGACATTACAACTTTAGCAAAAGTTAGAAAAAAAGTTACAACAAACTAGTAAAAAACTCAACTCATGTTGTATATTGCTTCTTGCTTTGAACTCAGACGAAGAATTGAGCCTTTAAAGAATCTAAAGATTCTTTTACACAATCACATGTTCATTAAATGTGTTTGATAAACAATAAAATAATCGCAGAATGATTGGCAACTCGCCAACAATAAATATAAAACAAGACATCTGCCGAAGAGAATTAATGACAAGTAATCGAAAAGTTAATAAGCGTAAAAATAATCGCTGACCGAATCTCCGTAAGAGCCAGCAAATGTCAAATAGGGAATGTCATTATTATAACGGAATCGCATAAAATATTGTTGAATATCCAACTAATTACGAAGCATATAATTTATGTAAGTAAGCAAATAGTCGCTCGTTAGTACAAAATATTATTTGTTGTCATGATTTTTTTGTTTATACCGAGAACGAGGTATTTGAAAGATGGGAGAAAAAAGCGGCGTTAACATCTCTATCAGATCTATTAGCGGGCCATAATTACGATCTTTTTTGTTGATGCAATCAGTTTTTTCTCACATAACGCAGACACATGTGATACCAAGCGAATTCAACCGACACCAAATCAGGTCAGTTTTAGGATTTTTCAAATTAATTCGTGTCAACGACATTCCAGTGTTAAAACTAATTAGCAAAGGTCTGACCTATGCTGTGCCCAATATTCAATGCCATAATAGGTAAAATACAGTGGATTTATTTAAAGGAAACAAGGTATTTAATTTAAAAAAAAATATTAATTTTAGTTTCCTCGAGCGGCGAGGACTGTCATTATCGATTTGTACACTCGCATTCCCCGCTGCTGATTACGAGTCATTATCGTTGATGACCACCAATGTCACTTCTTCCCATGGGCTCGCATTTAACATCCCAAACGACATTATAAATCTTTCCACGACCACAAAATCATACGAATTAACTTTAATTATAAACTAGTCGATGAAAAAAAGTGTCAAACCTTTACGAAACTCGAAATTTCCTCATGTAGCAATCACTTAGTGAGAAAGTCAAAATTATATGTTGCTTTAAAGACAGAATCACGAGACTCTCATTTATCGACCGACGTGTTCATTTACAGCTCTGCTCGATTGATTCAGAAAGCAGTAGTTTCTTTGTATCTCAACATGAAAAATTCTCCTCTTTATGGTCACTTGTCTAAAATTTCAAATATTGCATTTTTACGCCTCATTAACGAGCGGTTTCAATTCTAAAAAAGCCGTTAACAATTTATGCGCTCCTTGGAAGAGATTAAACGTTGAAAAGATGTCAGGGGTAACTGTGAGGGTGAGAATAAGGAAGAGCGAATCGATGAATGTTCGTTCACAAATTTTCTTGTCAACGACGCGTCACTAACTTCCCAAAATTGATTTTAAATTAAATTATGAGACGACATTTTTCAACACTTATCTGTACTTTGCATACTTTTGTATGGCCAAGTCGAAGTAGGCGGCGGATTAATGGCTCGAACCACGACGAGTTTAGAATTTGCTTTATAGCCGATAATAATAATAATCAACTTCATAATCATAAATTAGCAAACTCAAAGAAAGGCTCTCTCCGATCACTGGAGAGAGAGTAGATACAAATCGTAAATCAGAATTGCAGAAATTCTTGCCCATATTGTATACAATTAGAAAAGCCTCCTGTGTCCTGAACAACCAATAAAGCTTTATTACGATAAAGGAAGTGGTTTAGTGATAAAACTAAAATTGTTTTTGTAAAATAAGAAAAATGCAAATTTTTTGAAGAATGCTAGTTGAGAGGAGTTGATGCACTCGAGGCCCCTTTTTTGCCGTCGGTGCAATTCTTAGTTCTCCTTAGAAAAAATAATTAGTCCGCCGTTTAGTGATAAGTGTGTACGATAAGACACGCGACCACTTCGACTTAAACACGAACAAGTCTATACTTACAGGCTCTGCTTCTGAGATCCCATATCTTAAGGGTACGATCGTGACTGCCAGTGACGACTTTGGACGCTTCGCCGAGAAACTTGGCCGCCATCACCTTGCCAGAATGTCCAGTCAGCGTGTGCTGCAAATAAAAACGACAAACTTCAACGATTGGATTATCTCGGTCAACCTGAGTAAAGATTGGAAATGTACAGACGAATCGCGATCGCAATACCAAAATGTCACTCGATTTTAAATAAGGCTGTCGTTCCAAGACTACAACTCGTCGTTTTGTAAATCGTCTACAACAGACTCTATTACATCATCGAATTTAGAGAGATGAACAACCCAACCACACGGTAAAATATTAATTAGAACGTGAATAAATATTTAACCTCAATGTAAATGCCAACTCCTACATCATCCTTTGACAACTCCCGCTGTCAGTAATTGATGACTCGGCTTTGATTAGACACTTGAATTAAAGCTCGAATGAAAGAGAAAAACGTTAATAGTTGAGTCGAAACCCATGCCACCACTAACAATAACTATTATATTTCGGAACGGTTCCTTCCCATAGAGTGTGTAATTTCCTGTAAATCGATTGTATGCGAGCTTAGAAAGGAAAAATCAATTGGGAACAATCACTTCTGATGGACTCCAAATTCAGGAAGGTATAAATTACTTTGGCACTTGAACGTGAGTGCTTACGTGTACACTGGGTGGAAATTAACTTTTTCCTTCTATTTTGCCACCACATCAGCTTTTTTCCTTCTCAATGCATTCATAAACAATTGATCTTAAAGCAAATTGAAACAGATATTGAACCAATTTGTTCGTCCGAAAAATTCGGCTATGCCTCTTCAAAAAATCGATATATTGTCTAATATTAGTAATAGTAATAGTGTGAAGTGAAACTTTTAATAAAACTTCTGAAGTGTATATACTTTATATCATATCTCTTCATAAAAATTGCCTTTTTGAAAATAAATTCCACAATTTCCTAAATTGGTTAAAAATAGTTATAAACTTATAGAAAAAAAGTTATAAAAAAATAGTCGGAGTGCTTTCAAAGTTTTAAGGCATTAAAAAATCAGTTAACCTCCAGTGTAGATGTTCAATTTTCTAATAGTTTGTAAAGCAATAAGTTTAGAAAAAACATATTTTTTGGTGTACTTAATAGAAATTGATAACATTGTTTAACGCAAAATAATTAAGAAAAGTGGGACTTTTCTTGTTAGCAACACTTTTCTTGTTAGCAACATCTTTTTTTATTTTATCATCCACGAGGTGAAATAAAGCGTCCGATTTACACTCAAACGAGTTGAATACAACATTTTATTCTTCGAATTAGACTCAACAAGGCTTAAACTTGTTTTAAATCTGTTAAAAATAATCTGACATTTCGTATTGAGAAAGTTTCGCAATCAAAAGTATTTTGCACATTGTGAACATTTATATTTCGTTTTTAAAGCGTCAAACAGTTGGGGAAGTTTTAACAATAAAAACTGTTTTATCATTTTTAAATCAGGCACCGATCAAAATTTTCTGTTAGTGAAAGTGGTTTCAATCTTTGGTCTTAATGGTTGTGGTAGAAGAGAAAAAGACCAAAGAAAGTTAATGACGAGAAGTTTGTTACGACTATCTCAAATACACGGTGTCTCAAAAGTAAACCGCCATACGTCAACCAGTAATAGAAAATGCTATTCTGAGAAAAAAAAGCTTAAATATATTTTATTTTGTACTCAATGTTAAAGAGTGCTTTTATCAACTAATTTCAGTAGATAAAGTAGTCTTTCATCGTCTAGTGAAATAATAGTTATTTATTACACAAGACGATAAAATTGAGAGCAATTGCTCGAAAAGATAATGAAAATTTAATCGTCGTGTACAATATAAAATTTTATTCAATCCTCACGAATTTTGTAGTCAATTTTGTTGATATTTCTAAATGTCAAAGTAAAATTCAACAATGAAATCTAATGTCAAAGATCGTTAGCAACTAACAACCGCAGATATACAACGATGGATGTTGAACAAAAAAACACGATTAAACCCGTCACACCAAACTTTTATTGCAAACACAACGCGTTTCAACCACAAAGTGGTCATCCTCAGGTGAGAATACAAATTTTATATGTTTTTGAAATAAAAGTTTGGTGTGACGGGTTAACTCGTGTTTTTGTTCATCGTTTCCATACCACGAGGATCCAATAAGAAGTAACAACGGATGTATTTTTTATCATCTAGACGATAAAATTTCATTTTAACATGAAGAAAAGAGTAGATAAAATTCAATTTTAACATAGAGGATTGAATAAAGTAATTTTTATCTACTATTTATATTTTATTAACTAATTTCAGTAGATAAAGTTGTCTTTTATCGTCTTGTGAAATAAAGTAATTTTTATCTACTGTTTAAATTCAAGAAACTCGTGAAAAAAGTCCACTCGTGACTTCGTCACTCGTAAACTTAACCTTTTCACTCGTAGATAAACAATTTTTTTATCGTCATGTATAATAAATAACTATTTTTCTATCTTCATTCGTGAAACAGCTACAGCTTAGCAAAGAGTAACAATGTTGTGTTTAATTAAGTTGTCAATGAAATACGAAAAAATCATTTTTCAATTGATTTTTACTGTTTGTGAAAAGCTACAAATTTACAAACAAAATAGTCCCTTGTAAGTTAAAACTTCCAATTTTTATTTCTCGGTGCAAAATTCCATCCAGTTTGGTTATCATGATTTGTCGCTGAATAAAATTATCGGCGCAGCGTTGTTTACTTTGAAGTGTAGCAATAATAAATAATTGTCAAGTGGTACAAACAATGTAAATTGTAATTAAAATTCGCAATTTCCTGATCAACGCATATCGTCAAAAGGTCGCCGGATCAATACCAACAATAAAATAAATTAGCATATTGACAATAATTATAGAGTTCAATTGAACGAACAACGGTAATTATTATCGCTGGAAGAGTAGTGCGGTGGTGGTGTAGAATTGTTTATAGCGTAGAACATCACCATTTAGATAACTGTAGTGTAGACTTAACTGGAGTTAATTAAAATTTTGATATATTACCGGTCGAGTTTTTCCTGTATCAACGCTAGGGGCTTAAAAAATCTAGGAATTCCGATTGGTGAAAAGTGACTCAGGTATAAGTCATAAAGTTTGCTTCCATAATTTAGACCTTCTTTTATCCGTGTTTTACAAGCTAAATAATGAGTTTTATGAGACTTAACGACTGGCTTCTTGCTCTTTATAAAATCTAAAATCGGTTTATGTATGACATATTCTAATAAACGTCTACTTGGAAAATGATATTAGCTTGTTAAGGACGAGGAAAAAACCACTTCGATAGAACTGAAATCGATTAAAATAATCTCCTATCAAGCCAGAATGAAGAAAATAAAATTTTTCCTATTCTCTAGTGAAACGTTGTCGCTGGAGGGACCCAAGAGAGTTTTATTATCCGCTCCAACGGATTACCATAAAGTTTAAATAGCATTTAATTACAATTAACACAACTAGTTACAAAGCTGTTTCGATCTGCAGTTAATGAAACTACATTGCCACTAATTAGCTAGCAGGACTGTGACTAGCGCAAATTCTGACAATAACACTTCAATTATAACCCAGCTTTGATAATTTTATCAGCTAACAAGATTTATATTCGACTTGCATCTCGACAAACCAAAGGTATTTAATATTGAAACATTTTGCATTCCCATTTGTAAGTAGAGTAATAAAAAAACGTTCAGAATGTCATAAAACAAATAAAAAAACTCTTTGCGAATTCCGTCAAGTAATTAAACTCCCGACTCCAAACTCTGACAAAAATCAAATCTGCAGGAACTCCCTTAATGAGCAATAAACAATACCTAACGAGTGAAAAACTGGCCAGTAAATTGCGATAATAGGTAGCCCTCTCGAGTGGGTGGTCAAATCCTCGACCGACACCGTTATTTTATTAATAATCGCCTAATTGCGTTGATATTTTACGATAAGCTCGCATATAATGATAACCATGCGAGTGTGTTATGGGATTGGTCGTGGCCCGGGGGCAGCACGATGCCGGTGTCGAAGGTTAAGACCCGATATGAAAGCAAAACTGTATTCTATTAGTCTCAGGGGTGCACTTACCCCAAATCGCAAAGAATTAAAAAGTTTTCTTTTCTTTCGCGTATCGGAAAAAAGTTTGAGGACTTTGAAAAAGTTTGTGCATTTTCTCTTATGCACTTTATCAAATGATTCAAATGGTGATGAGCACGTAAACTGTTCATTTTGTGGGAACTGAAAACCGACACAAAACTGTAATGTGGCCGACCGCAATGTAATTTTCAGGCGTGTTGTAATGCTGGTCGGCGGTTGCGACGCACTTCCAAATTGAATTTTAATTTCTTATGCCTTTTAAAGCAAGGAGGATTTGTTGCAACACTGACGAGCGCTCGAAAAGGTGTTAGTAATAAGATGAGAAAATTAAATTGG
The DNA here is from genome assembly GCF_015345945.1 of Tribolium madens. Taxonomy (NCBI): domain Eukaryota; kingdom Metazoa; phylum Arthropoda; class Insecta; order Coleoptera; family Tenebrionidae; genus Tribolium; species Tribolium madens. The sequence continues at coordinate 7,687,684 of NW_025401050.1, forward strand.
AGAGAAACAAAAATGTTATTGAGTAATCGGGTTTAAGAAACTGAAATTCTTGAGCATTTGCACATATTTATGTTACTCAAATTCCGCAAAGATTAAATTTAAATTTGGTTAAAGAATTGTACGTTCGTCCACTTTTTTGTAAAAACAAAAGTTTTGAAAAACATCAGCAAGCGAATGCAAAATCTTCTCAGTTTCACACTATTGCAATCGATACATTTTCTGGACACTAAAATAAAAAAAAATATTCGAGTAGGTACTTTGGCGAGGAAATAGAAAAGTTTTTTTTTCAAATCATATAAAAATGAGCAAAAATCACTTATTCAAAAAAAATATTATACAAAATCTTAGCATAATAAAATTAAATACCAAATATTAAATAATAGATTCTATTTTATCATTTACATGTACAGTTTTAGTTTAAAGGAGGATGTCCAAAATATAGCAAAATTTTACCTCCGTTTTCACTATCTTCAAAATTCTTGTTGTTATTGAAATTTAAATTAGTTTATCTTTCTGCTTAATTTTTCATATGCATTTTACTTTTGTTCAAAATATATGAAAAAAAAAAGATTGTCCAACCATGTAGTTTGTGCCGATTTATGACAGTATCAACTTGTCATAAAAACGATATCAACATCAATTATTTTCGAAAATGTATTTCTTGTGGTCGTTGCCAAAAAATTAAAAAATTAAAAGTATTATTTTCATAGAAAATTCTAACTTAAAAACACCAAAATATGAAACAATAAATTACGAATCTGAAAGAACAGAAAACTTAAAAACTCAAACGCTGAAGTAATTTTTATTTGTTATTCGTAGAAAGTCATTTCAGGAGCAAACCAAGTTTTCTGTTTTTTGTGTTATATATAAATTTTTCAGCAACAAACTTTATTTTACTCTGGAATATGTGAAAAACCGCATTCAACATTTTACTATGTAAAATGTCAGTTTTATGTCGTGCTTAAGTAGCATCTGTAACGATGACTTTTTGAGAGTAAAGCGTCATTCGTGCGTTTTAACGACATTCGTGAAGAAAACGGCCTGAAGCATACGAATATGTTAACAAAATCAGTTATCGCCTTGTTTAAATTGTAGCTTATCCAAGGTCTTCTAGGTTTTATGCAATTACATTCGTGCGTTTTTCCGGAAAAATCGTTTTTATACGGGGTGTTTCGTGTCGGATAATGATGTGCCGTTGCTTCTGAGAACGAATATATCTTGGTAAAATTGATTTATGTCGACGTTGTGAAATAACTCCGTCTATTGTTGCAATAATAAAGCGTCTCTCTTGCAATTGAAATTACATTTAATTTGAATATCAGCGGTTGGCTGTCAAGGGTACTTATTAGCGTTTATGTACTAATAAATAAATAATGCAGTGATTTATTACATAATGATGTAATTGCGATCATCACTTTATCGAGAGGTATTACCCTGTCGCCATATTTGTGCAAGGCAACGCCATGACGGTGTAATAAATCCCGGAAGTTTTTTCGGATTGCGATTCACCTCGGGTGGAAATTGGTCGGAAAAGGAGAGCAATTAACAGTTTGCAAAAATTCGCAAGAGTACAGTTCCGTTTCTAAATCATCGTTAGCCAATAATTGGCAAAAATCTCCATAAAATATTGTAATCTATTCATGGGGCAGTCGCATTATGATAATTATCTCGCTGCTCTTTTTCCTCTTGTATTGTATTCGAGTTAATGACTTCAACCGAGAGGAAAAAGAAGTGTCGCACTGGTGTCACTCATCTGTCCAATCAATGTGCCCGAGCAAAACGCAAGAACATTGTTTTTTCGCAGACCACCCGTAGCCGACACTTTCAGGAAATTTAATTAATTTTTTTCAGGAGGTATTGTTTCTGAGACTTGTCGATTAAAAATCAATACATACTAACTTTGAAATTCACAGAAATGATCCAATTTTGGGTTATTTCAACTCCTCTATGAAGCACTTTTAATGGTCATTTCCTTGGCAAAATTCATGTCACAAACGAACGATTCGACCTGGAAGCTTCTTTTAATTATGACCATTAATGCGGGCATTAAAATCGACGGCAGTTATTTGTAACAACCTGTTCAAAGGACGAAACGGCGTCCCATAAACGGTTTTATTGGCATTTTCCTGTTTAGCGGTTTCTCCAGGAAACGAGGCGACAAAATACGCCGAGTAAAGCACATAAGAAGCCATATTTTCTTTTGAATGGAAAGAACACGATCGAGAAGTGTCTATTGACGCGAAACATTCGGAATTTTGTAATTTAAATTGTGATAGGTGTATTAGGAGATTAATTATGGTAATGATGATAATTATTTAGATCTTTATTTCAAAGATCGTTTTAGTGCAATTATACGCTGAATTATATTGTAATTAGTTGAAACTCATCAAAATACTACACATTCTTAACAATTTATTTTGTGGGTGTAATAAACACTTATAGTATTTACAAAGGCAATGACACTATCTAGACTTCTTCGATTTTAAATAATAGAAAGAAAACTTGTAATAATTTGTAGATGGCATAGTCTTTAAATTTTCGAGCAATTAAAAATGAACTGTTTACCCACAAGTTGGTAATAATTATGAAAAATTTCATCGACTTTAGAAAAATTTTATATTTCCTCCAAAAGATAAAATACAGGGCAACTTAGATACGATCTGGCGATGCAACCCAAAAAACAAATTTCATTTACGCCTTTGATCCAATTTAAATTAGGATTTGCCAGTTGAATCCAAGTTATCATTTTATGTCACTCTGACATCAGCGCAGAGAACAACCATTAGTGCCATTCAGTTTTCGCAGAGTGATAGAAGTCTTTTCGGTGTAAACTCAATACAAAATGTATTAACGAATGAAACATTAAAGGTAGACAAACATTTTTTTTATAAATCAAAAATTGCTTGGTCAAAACACTGTCAGAGCAAGATAAGATAACTTGAATTGCAAATGCAAATCTTAATTAAAATTAGATCAAGACGTAAACGAAATTTGTTTTTTGGGTTGCATCGCCATGTCGTCAGGCTCATTATCTTATCTGAATTGTCCTATATAAGAATATCTTTCGAATGGAGACAAAAAATGACCATCAGAGTTAAGAATCCAAAATATTTTAATAATTTACCAAAAAAAGTGCACTCTGCTTTAGCTTTTTAAAGAAATCTTAATAATTAAAATATGTCTATATTAGATTGAATTTTATGATGCAGTAGAGACTATTAACTTTTTGGGCCTTTAGCGATAAAGAAATATACAGGGTGTTTCACATAGTTTTACTAGTTTGGTACGTCAAAACCATAAAATTTAAGCAACAAATACAGGGTGTTTCACATAATTTTACGAGGCCTGCGCCTGTGAGATGCAATCAATAATACATATTCCGATACGAACTAGATTACAAATTTTGAAAAATTGGAGAATTTTCTCTAGTTTGTTCACTATTTAAAAAATTAAAACATTTTAAGTTAGTTAGTGATTAAGATAGATAAACTAGAATCATATTCATGCCGTCTCTTGATAGAACAAATGATAATTGTTTCTGAAAAACTACAGTTTATGACTATTAATGAAACAGTTTGACAACTACTGTCATGGGTTTCCAAAAATTAAATAATTAATTGTGTTTTTTTTTGTGTCTAGTGTTTTGTGAATTTTGTATATTTGGGTGCGTATACAACATTAGGCGCAAGCCTCGTAAAGTTGTGTGAAACACCCTGTATGTACGAGTATGTTCAAAATTTCTTAGACATGCCAATAATATTTAAAATCCTTTGGAGGTCTATACTGGCGATTTGTTGTCTATAATAAAAAACAATCACTAATGAGTAACTCTTAGATTTATTATGCAACCACAAATTTAAAAAATACCAACATGAGTATATTATTGTTAATAATATTACTTTTATTATCCAATTTAAATTACATCACCTCGTATAAACATGCGAGATGTACTAAAAAAGCTCGTCGGTACCATTAAGAGCAAATCCATTCTATTGTTTCGAATGCAAGTAATAATTTAGCTTAGTAATATGGCATGTGCACGTGCTTCAAATTTAATGAAAGCGTATTATCTAATGGCTCATTATAGCTCAATTTAAGAGTGATCTAAGTTGAATAAAAGAAAAGTTGCCGCCTTGTTGACAGTGTCAAAGCAGCAAAGAAAAATTACTGATGGAGCACTAAGTGTTCAGTAAGCCAGTAAACAGCAAAGTTAATTGTGTTAAAAGTTTCGCAAGAACAACAAGTAAACAATTACCTTTTACCCGATCGAAAAATTTCGTAGCGATTTTTGTGAGTTCATCGTCTGCCAAATTAAATAAACCTTTCTCTTCGGCGTTTACCCAAGTGTAGGAGTAACTGATTTGATTTGTTGCGATACAAAAAACTAATGACACGTCTCCAGGAACGTCTAATTAGGCATTATAATATGTTGGGCACGCACGCATCTTCGACTTAGGTCAAATACCCGTAGAACGACCGCAAGGACGTTCGCGATGCAAAAAGAAGCAGCCCAAGGCTTCTTCAGAGTGTTATTTTTGAACAGCCGTTGGCATTCTTCGCACTTGGATAATGCGAACGCTCCAATGGTCAAAATTCCTCTCGGTTGCGTATTTGTCTCGACGATTGACTGATGATTGCCTCTAATAGGCAAATGAACTCCAGCTAATGGCTACGTTTAAATTGAATTTTCTACTTGACTAACCAGAGGCTGAGTATCACGCTTGTTGTGTTCGCACGACCAAATTAAATTAGCTCAAGAGATCTCATTTTTTCACTACTGTTTTTGACTCGGTGTCCACCTACAAGCGCTTTGTTTGGGACTGAGCAATGAATGATCGCCTCCAGATGGCCGAGCACACACGTATTGTATTAACTGTGTGTGGATCTGAGACAAAGCAGCGCGGCTCAAGACCGCTCATGGTAATCATCATTCATTCCTTGTCTTTACACAATGCGGCCGGAGGAAGCATGGGAACGGTTCCGCAAACATCGGCAGAAAAGGGCGCCCTGCTGCTCACATACGATACAGAGACGGACTCGCCAATAAAACAAACCCATCAAACCTAGACTAAACGAGAATCGAAGCAAAGCCAAAATCTAACCACAAGAACCAAAGTTTTGCAAAAAAGCTCAAACATCATTGAAAACGGTCAAAAAAAAGATTTTTAAAAGAAATTTCTCATGTCACATTGAAATTAACATGGTAATCTTGACTAGAATAATCAATGTTGCCATCCTAATTCTAGAATCAATTGCGACTTGATCAGAAATTATAAATAAAAAATAATTGAAAGAGGAAGAATAACATTTTTGTGTTTCAAGACCTCAGTGTGATTTCCTACTTCGTCGATCTTGGTACAAACCAAAAAATCCTTTTTTCTTTCGGAGACTAGTATTTATCGTTTTCTGTCTGTCTCCATATCGGATTGCAATCCTATCTATGAATCTTCATTAGTCTCAAAGACCCCTCGAGGTCAATTCAATTAACATTTGAATATCTCTTCCACAAGAGGCATTGCAAATTTTTCTCTCCGCCAGCAAATTAAGAATAATAAACGTCGATTTTTTCCTCGCAACAAATTCCCTTCACGTTTCGAATCTCCGCCTTCTTGTCTTTATTAGCTTAAGTTATTGAAGGCATTCGGTGATAAGTCTATCGTACGACAGACTATAAATTATTCCCCCAGCAAGTTAATGAGGGATAATTTGAAATTAGTCATCAAATACATCTTCATAAAAGTCGGTGATTGAAAACGGCAGCAGGCGAATCTTGTCGCTCATTATCTATATATCGGACTAGAAATGGCACCCTGCAGCTAACACTAACATTTCCAAGTGAAATTAAAGTCAATGTGAATGTTGTATATCTCGAATGCAATCGTAAATAATTAAAACGGTTGTGTTTGGCGATGTATTAAACGACTCGGTGTGGAGGCGGATGCTGGAGGAAAATTAAAATCAAAGACTGGTACAAGTAGAAATTTGGATAAATTGCGAGTCGAGGAAGAAGTAATAGCGTAACATAGTTGTAAATTTTAATTACATGAATTGCATAATATTGGTAATTACTCTTATTGATCTCGAAGGTATTCACTAGTAGCGCTCTTAATCCGGAAGTGCGGCTAGTTAAACCTGTTTTAAATAACTTCGAGATCATTTTGTGAGAAAGCCTTTCAGCAACATAAGGTTTTAATTTTTCCCAATGAATAGTTAAACACCATTAGATGACTGCAAGCCATCCTCGAGTATCTTTATTTGGGTTTAGATGTGAACGATTAAAGTTTTTCCTTGTAAATCGTGAGAGAAACGAACGTAAATCAGACAAATTATTCCACTAACAAGATTTATATTTTGTAGTAATAGTTGTAAGTGAATCTGAACGGCTATTAGAAATAATTTCAACTCATTCACTTGTGTTTACTGTTATTCTACTCTAATCTTTGCGGTCGGACATCCATAAATTTATTGATTCTACTTTTATCGGTATTAAAATCGATCTTAAAACCACCAACTACTAAATATTTATTAGTTTGATATATAACGTCTTGGGAAACACTTAAAGGTGGATGCTAAATTACTCATTCCTGATTTTAGTGCCCTAACTGTAACTTGTATTACAATCTTAGTGGTTTGTAAATATTAAGGAATTTAACACTTCAGTAGTTTCCAGTGAAAAAGAAAAAATATAAGGACGAATGTTAGGACAGCAGTGATGCGGTTATCAACATCAGAATTACAGATTTCTGTAATGGTTGTGCGGGTAAATTTTCATTAATTATTTAGCGATTGCCCGATTCCATTAGTGCCTGAATTTATTAGACTCTGTAACGAGGAGAGTGCACGTGTGCAATTTTTGTAACTATTCTGCAAATATCGACTTTATAATACAAACCCTGATTGCGTTTTCAATTTCCGATATGATTATGTTAGCTCGACACACTACGTAGGTACATATAGAATTTGCATTTATATAACTGGAAATATCATTTTCTATACATCGCTTGAATATTTCTGTTGATGCGTTCTGTATTCTGAATGTTCATCATAAACACCATATAATTTCCGGGAGCAGTTTGAGTCACGTTTATGCTAAACATATTCTCTTTTTCGGGTCTTCCAAAGTTTCACAACTACAAAGTAACAGGCAACGAGTTGATGCAATTACCGCACTAAACCCGAAAAACTCCCTACATATTCTGATGCGAAAAAATTACAACTCTTCCACTGACAGAAACTGATCTTTCTAACAACAATGGATCTGTAATTGAGAAAAAATAAAAGCGGACTCAGACCTCCCGGTTTCGTATTGTGTGCAACGAAATGAGAACGCTTTTGCCAGAACAAAACATTTTTTCAGTTACGCGGCAAAAAGAATATTAATTTTTAAAAGTAATGGGAAATTCCAACACACGCAAGCAACAAGAGGAACACCAAGATTACGTTTCAACTCAAAAACCGAATTAACTCGTTCACTGGTCTCTGCTCCAAAAGCGATTTTTTCTTGGTCTTCATGAAAGTCATAATGCAAACATTTATTTAAATTGAGAAAAATAAGAAGGAATAAGCCACCGCGACCACTCGATCTCTATCCACTCAATTTTGTTTGTACTTATTAAACTAAATCGGAGTGTTTACATTGTATGTGTCGTCGTCGGTCGTCAATCTCCCTTTTATTAAGCCTCATTGTCTACCTCATCATAAATATGCAATAACTCCAAACCGATATTACCAACACGTCCCCTTGTAAATTTATGAGATATTGTGTTTGCCAGCTTCCTTCTTTTGATTATTGAAATAAAATAATAAGCAGGATCCTCGAGGCGTGTCCACGTCGCGGCGTACCCCATAATTTCGCAACATTCGTATCATTTACACCCGCGTTGGCTCTTTTCTGCTGAATCAATTCCGAACTCGACGTCCATTTACATTATGATTAATGTGGCAAGGTTGCATGCTATTACGTAACTCAATGTGAATGCACCTTCGCATTGTTTCTCCTCCTTTACGACTTTCCCCGAGCAATAAATCAAGCATCTGCGACGATGATGACGAAAAAAGCTGATTGGACGTACGTACGTCGAGCTTTGTTTGCTTTCTATTAAATAGTAAAACTGATCAACGGTACAGCAAACATCAAATATTGGCTCAACGGCGGTAGCTTTTTGCACGAAATAAGTAGCGGTCGTAACAAGGCTCATGGGAAATAATAAGAAAATTTCTGGTGGGCGTAAGCCGATTTGTTCTTCGCATATTTCTTCAGGCCGCTCGACCTGACATCTGCTACGAACGCAACAAATCTTTACGAGGAGGCTAATAGGTTTCCGCGGACTTTGCATGATTAAAATTCCCAGTTTCCGGGTCGATGGAGACGTCCCAAAGGATGACAGATCAAGATTCTAACAATTTTATTACAAGAGAAGAGATTTTATCAAATTGTTGTGGCGTAGGCTTCCAAGACACCTACACCACATAACTCGCAATTGCAACGCCGCAAGACGGATGGGTGCTACTCATAGAAACGTGCAAAAATTTGCTTGAAGCAAACACAATGTTTTTGATTTTTTTAATAAAAATGTTGTGGACTGAGATACGTGTTTCAGTTAAGTCTCAAAAAAATGTTACAATAAAGCTACCGATCCTAGAAATTGTTAACAATATGCCGAATTAAAAGAGTTAAAATAAAATTTGAGTAGTGTTTTCTACCTTTTGCTAAAATTGCTTTAAAATTAGCAAAAACAACAACAATAAACTTATTTAGTAGTATATAAAATGTTACTTCTTGACCAGCACATTTGGCGTCTTAAAAAACAAAGCAGAATCTTACAAATTTAGCTGCTTGCTCAAAAGCAAAGAACCGAAAAAGGCCTAAAACCCTTCAAAAAGCATTAATTTTTATCCATGCCAAAAGTATCCAAAAATTGGGCACACGAAAAAACCGTTAAAATCTCCCAAAATAATGCAAAATTACCTGAAGAACGCCCTAAAAAACTAATAAAATACCTTGTTTTTACACACTCCAAAATGGCTTTTTACTTCTGGACCAATTCCTACAAATTTAGCTGTTCTCCCAAAAAAAACAAGGTATTTTATTAGTTTTTTAGGGCGTTCTTCAGGTAATTTTGCATTATTTTGGGAGATTTTAACGGTTTTTTTGTGTGCCCAATTTTTTGTGGTCTACACATATTTGGATACCTACTTTTGGCGTGGATAAAAATTAATGCTTTTTGAAGGGTTTTAGGCCATTTTCGGTTGTATGCAAAAGCAAACAGTTTGCTCAAAAGAGCAAACAGCTAAATTTGTAAGATTCTGCTTTGTTTTTTAATACGCTAAATGTCCAGAAGTAACATTTTATATACTACTTTATTTTTATTCAAGAACAAAGTAAAGAGGTAGGGAATTTGCTCAATGTTGTGTTAGTTTGTCTTATTTTGATCGTATTGTACAATTTTTAACTAAATATTTTACAAATTATATTAGCGGAAACAATAACTCATTCAAAGAGTAATTTCGCCCGTCGTTAATCAATCTGTTAATTAGTCTAATTAGAATATTATTGCTGAATGGTTTTTAAATAGGTCGTAAAAGTTCACCTCCGGCGTTTAAGTAAACGTAGGCTTAATCTTTTGAGTTTTTCTTGTAAAGTTTCGAAAACTCATTGAATGTGTTGTTATTTGAGAATGTGTTTTATCTGTAGCAAAATGACGATCCGTTGGTGTGTACCTATCTTGTAGTGCGTCAAGTTTCAATCAGATGTGTGGTGAAAAATCGACCGCAAGATCTAAGTAAAATTCCTTGAGAGCGAATAGTTTTATTTGCGGAAATTTTGTTACAATGTGTCTACAAACAGCGAAACTGCCAGTACGAGAACAATTCCGGAAGACGTGTTATTTCCAGATGCATCAAAGCAAGAAATTGACTTGAAATAAAATTTATGACGGCTTTTATTCTTTCGCATGCGAAATGTAGAAATGATTATATTAGTTAGACGCTGAAAACTGTTGTAAAGAGTATCATAAAAGCTCGCCTCGATTCAGTCACTTTTCCAGGTTATAATTAAAGCGACGTTTCCGCATATTGTTCACGAAATTCGTGTCGGTTTCGTGTGGCCCAAAGACACATGTCATTGTTTTATGGGAGCCAATTAGAGTTATCCATTCGAGTGCATATTGTTAGTTGTGTGCGCTCGATGAATGTACAGTTAAAAGTAAAACTATTAGATTGTTTACATCCAATTATACAATGGTAATTCGAGTCCCTGCCGTACCATCTAACGGATATGCGCATACGGGACAAATTTTCGCATCGATTCTTTTTTGCGGTCAAAACCTATACCTACCTACCTGCCTCTTATGGTATAACGTGAACAGGTCGATGCGGTAGCGGACAATTCGATACATGTAACGCACGCCGACAGGACGAAACAATGCAGGTGCTCCCCGACAAAAAGCAATTCATCAAACTTTTTCGATGCGAAACGACGATATTTACAACTGGAAGTTATTTCGCGGAGAAACTTTAAAAAGTCGGACGTGATTGAACTGTGTGGTTTCTTTTGCCCGCAAAACCGCTTGGACTTAGTCATGTGAAGAAAGACTTGCACCCAATTCGAAAGATTTGCAGAATCCAGTCGTGCACGACAAAATGCATATTGCACCATCACGAACGATGAACATGATCGCGAAGGGACGATTTGACAAATTCGACATACAACACACCAAACAACCCTGACTACACGCCAAATCGGACAGCGCAAAAAGATACACATTCAAGAGTCTCAAACCACCCATTTAAGCAAAATTCCTTTTAAATATGACTCGAAAATCGCAAAAGCAAATGACCGGTTAACCGAATAAAAGAAAGTCGTTTTTCTAGATAATCTACCCTTTAGGCTGCTGTGTAGTTCGAAAATTGCAAAGTCGAACGAACAAATTGACGAATAAGCTACCATCAAACAAATAAATAGGTTTTTGTAATTCCCTGTTTTTATATGCCTAAACCTTCCCAGGTTAAGTTTTTAAGGAGAAATTATCTCACCGCTTATTTCCATAGGCACATGTTGGTGTCACTAAAAACTGCTGCTATAGCCACAATAATAAAAAAATGTGTATGAAAAAGTTAGTCTGTGAAGGTCACAACTGAGAATAATTATAAATGATGTAAACTCTTAGTAAGTTATGGACCACCCAATAAATGCCCCCCTTTATATATTGTAGTTGCTTAGTTAGCATTTTTAAATTATAAATAGAGTAGTTTTGTAAACAAATTAGCTTTTATTATTCGACATTCTCAATGTAAAGTTCGGTAATAAAACTCGTTTCCGAATACTGTGAGTTTTTTCTTTTTAAAAAACCAAGTGCTCTGGCTAAAAACAAAATTAGTATATTCTATATCTACTATTAGCCCAGTCAAATTAGATAAATCGGTGGAAAAAAATCCTAGAGAGTTGGAATTTTTTTAAACGTTTTTTTTTTTACACTTGGTTAGACATATATCAAAAGTCCCCGACGGTGGGGAGGTGAGCTCGAGGAGGGGGAGGGGGAGGGGAAGGTGTCTTTTTTTGGTTTTTGCTTATATCTCGGAAATTATCACTCCTATAGGTTTTTATCTTCTTATCAATATCACCCAATAAATTCAATTTGCTTTCAGTTTTTTCAAATCACAAGATTAATTCTGTTTTAAATGCGGATAAAGCACATTTTTTTAAATGATGTTTTTTGTCAGCCCTATAACTCGCTTACAGTTAGTCCTACAACAAAAATGCAAAGGACCATTTTTGTAGAAAATTTTGTAGGTTTTAATTTTGATAAGCAGGCAAAAACCATTAGGAGTAATAGTTTCCGAGATATATGTAAAAAAAACAAAAAAAGACACCTTTAGCGCCCTCCCCCTCCTCGAGCTCGCCCCCCACCTTTGAGGACTTTTGATTTATGTCTACTCAAGAATAAAGAAAGCATTTGAAAAAAATTCCAACTCTCTAGCATTTTTTTCCACCGATCGTGCTATATTACTTATAATTTTTTTAAAATTTCAAAATTGTCATTTTTCCATACCTTATTTAATTGCCTTCTTCCTCATTTATAATTATTTAGTACTCTCGTAAAATTTATAAATAAACATGTTTACACATAATTAGCAAACCTGTTAGCGGTATCAAACTTATTTCGATTTTTGTGTTTTGGTCTTTTTTAAACTTTATTTTGCTAACTAAAACCCTTTTGATTAAAATTACCACGAATGAATTCGTTGACAAACAAAATACTGTACTTACATTAGAAAACTAAAAACGTTCTTGGCATTGAGTTTCAAAGCAATTGAATTTATATTAAAATCCAAAATTGAGTTCAAAATGTAAAAACCGAGCGATTGAACGAATTGGCGAATAAGCGAATAGGAGAAGAGGATATTGAAATTGTTGGAATAGCTGTAAAGTTTTTACTTTTTGAGCTGCATATTTGTTCCCTTGCAATGTAGAAGTATGTTGCGTTTCCTTGCATGATATATGCCTATCGTATCGCTGGGCGAATCCTGTGCTGTCTCAGCTAATTATTTCAAAGATTAACACGAGCTAAGAAGTAATTTGTAAAGAAAACGAGGAACGTGATATCAGTTCGCCGGTGGCGTAGGCCATTGTTAGCAGTCAGTTAATAGGTTCACATGTCGTCATAGAACTTATTGTAATTAATCAATGGCGTCGTTAGCAATGTAGATTTTGCTCGAATTATAATTACGGCAACGTGCATGTATCTAAAAAGAATGATTTATGAAGAATGGCTATTGAAATAAACTTAGTTTTAATTACTAGGTGCGAAAAGCTTGACGCTGTAATTATCTATCTTTGAAGGGATTCGTTTCTGAGGTGGAAAAACTCTTTCGACTATCTTATCCTGTTTGTGATATTACGTGAAATGGCGTTGTAATTAACAAAACGACGTTGATTTATCGCTTTTAATGCTTGTCCATCAAAGTTTTCATAAAAATAACTCTTTAATTACAAACCGATCTCTAATAAAGCAATCAAGACGTGTTAATGATGAAACAAACAACGAAAATTTGTTACAAAAAAGACACCGTAATTGAAAACATAAGTATGGTATTAGAAGATTTTATTAACACTTGGTATTGAATTTACCACCGGGTGCTGGCAATTAAACCAGTTACTGTCGTAAAAGAGACATCGTAAAAATTTATGTCCAAGATATCGAAGAAGAAAGCTCTGAATGTAAGAAAACTTATTGATAGTCACCTTATTACCACATTACATCACGTCTGCGATTCACACCGGCGTGTAATCAAAACTTGAGGTCCCCAGGCAAGGTCGTCTACCTGTTACCTAAGGAAATACCATCTGTTATGATTTTTTTTGGCGTAAACACAACAACCAATTATTCTCCAATACAATGAACAGTGCAAGAATCTAACAATTTCTCTTTTAATAACGTTTTTTTCCTACCGCTATGTAATAAATTACTTAGCGAATTATCTCCACTTGAAACTTCCACATACCGTAATATGCATTGTTACTGTTGGAAAACTTTTGCTGATAGCGTTCTCCTCTCGACAAAAGACCCGCGAATCCGTGTTTATTATTTCGTTAAGCCGGCCCAAAGCCATTCCGGATTTGATTATTAAAATAAATTAATACGGACGTTGATGGACAATTCCTTATCGTACGAAAGTGATTAGTCATTTCGAGCTTTGCAATGCAAAATAAATTTCATTTAACACCACGAGGTGACCTAAACCGAAACGAATACCGTGACTCGAGACAAAATTGATAAAAATACCGAAAACAGATTTTGAAACATGCACAAACGAACGGATACCATTATCTTTCTCTCTGTCTATCTCTTTATGCGACATTATTAAAATTCGCAGAAACTCATTTTATTTCTAGTTATTTATCGATTCTAATTGTTTCTACAAGTTGCAAAGGTGTAGCTTGAGGTTTAAGAGGTGTTCAAATACGCATGTGTATTAAGCCAAAGTTTGCAGCTAAACCCGGTTGAGTCTCTTAAAAAAGTCGAGATTTAACCTTCCTGAAGCAAGTCAGAGACACAAGTGAAACTTCTAATGATAAACATCAAGAGAGGTATAATCGCGTGAGTTCCAAAGCTCTACTGACAGGAATTTATTTGAAGCTCACGTGTACGCACCGGTCTTAAAGCTCTGTTATAGCTTTACAAAGAGAAATTTTGAAGACCGAGTCTCGCAAAACTAATTAAATAGTTTACTAACATGCACAAACGAACGCATAACATTATCTCTCTCTGTCTATCTCTTTATGCTAATTGCTAGCGCCTTGTAGGTAGTTATAAAAACAGCAAGTGTATTTTTGTCGTTCGCGTTCGCTGTTGGAACATTTGCGATAATGAAAAGGAATTGTCTCTTCATTATCGCACCGGAAAAAGGGTAAAAATCGAAAGTGCAACTGTCTAGTCGATTCGCACCACGTTCACTTTATTCAAATAAACGTAATAAGCTTAGGAAATATCGCCTAGTAAGAGTAATGAGGACATAATTGGCGTCATGTCGAGACCACATAAACATATCGAGATAATTGAACAGCACACTCTTACACAATTCAAAATCGGGATGAACACTAGTACCGTTACAATAAAAGACAAGCAAGACACTAATAAGGCAAATTTATTTCACGCCGATAATTCGAACACACAAATCATGAAGAGAACACAATTACAATAATGAGCAGCAGGCGAGATCTATCTAGCAAATTTTTTTGTCATTATTACCATTACTATTATCAAGTCGGAAATTGGCTGCGGTTTCATGTCTATTGCGCGAATGAAGATGGCGTTAATTGCTCCGGCTCTTGCCGGATAAAAATCAAAGCCTCCAGGAAAAACCCAAAGAAAAGAAAACATTTTCAGAAACGAGGAGTGTTGCATGACGTCGCTGTGGTGGCCGCTGAAAAACTTTTAAATTAAAGCGCTGCTCCACTATTCTTGTTGAAAAATAATCTCCGAGTTTTAAAGATTATGTCGTGTTTGGTCTATGTTTTTACGCCAACAAAACGATTGTTTCGTTTGCTTTTCTCTTTTATCTATTGTTCGGGAAGTTTCAAGATGCAACCGCTACTTAGACGGGATGATTACGACACACGAAACATTAATTTTTCTTTAGCATTTGCATAGCGATGATTTAAGGTCCCAATGCAACCTTCTTTGAATAAAATGCTACCTGTTTATAAGTATTTTCCGGGACGAAAATGATTGCATATCTTGAACCAAAAACGCAAAAGACTACTATAGAGCGTAAACATAAAAATACTCATTTATAAATATTTATAAATCAAAATATGAAACTTAAAAATGTCTGTAAAACCTTACCAAAACTCTATTAAGAAATCACTTTTTTCCATTTTTGTATAGAAAATAGAAGATTTTTTTTTATATAAGTACTAAAATTAATAAATAGATAAATAAATATCTTAAAGCAAAAATGTAACGATTTCATCAATGTAAAACATCACACATTCGCCTAGTAATTCTTTCTCCTCTGGTTCAAAAATCAATTTCAAACTCAAAAATGTTGATTTTTTTCTTTTTGTTCCACTATGTATATTGTGATCAAGGGAGACAGTCACAAGTGCTCGATCGATGAAGCATTTGCGTCTCTCCACTAACAAAGCAGTAAAACAATTTTAAATTTTCTCAACTAATGGAAGCTAAAATTTATGAGTGACGACGACTGGTGGCGCCATCTTACTTATTTAAAACGTGTGAAACAGCTTCTTGAGCGAAATTTGTGATACGTATAGGTAATTACGGCCATTCTTGCGTGTAAGTGTGTATAATTAGTGGCCATGGTATCAATTTATGGTACTTGTTAAAATGGTAGGTGTGGGTTGGTTTAACATTACCAACCACGTCTGAAATGTCTTCATATAAGTTATCTCACGTTTGTGATACATAAAATAGCGAAACCATCTTAGTTACAGATTGCATATGGAAAGCAACAATTACATAAATAATGGTAACATTTGCTGTACACGAGAGATACGATACACAGATGTTTCTTTATTATTTTATGCAATAATTTGATGTTTCTCGTTCATAAATATTTCAGTTTGGGGTAACTAAGAGATAAAGTGGAAATTTTCATTATTATGTGTTCAAATTTGTTTTTTTTGTATTCGTGTTGAGGCCACAAGTGGCAATCAGGGCTTTGTCATTGTGATCATGTTCAGGAAGTTGATTTAGCATCTGTTTTATCAGCTCTCGGCCGTGTTGTAAAATTTTTCCACGCGCTACACAATAATAAATTAATAAAGCGCACCCTCGGAGAGCTTGTTATTATCAGAATACTGTCGAGTAAACACGATACGTCTTAAAATATAATTAAATGTGAAGCTGGCAATTAATCATTTCGTTGAGTTTACCGGATGCAAAGCGGATTGACAGGGCCGGCCTCGGTATTTTTCCCTCCTCGTGAATGCTAATTAAACAAGCGGCGATAACTGATTGACCCATCTATAGACGTTGCGTGGGTCCCAACACTTATTTCCACCACAGCGTACACAGCATTCGACTTAATCCGGCCAAGATAACTCCAAGGCGTGGGACATTGACCACCAACTTTATTACATAAATCACCATTTCGCATTTTTACACCCTCGGCCTCTGTTCCAGCTTCCATATGAATCATAAGCTGGCGTTTATTTGCATTTTTGAATAAATTTCGCCGCGACTTTTTATTGCATGTTTAATTCGGACGACGAGATTTATGCGCTTCACTTTGTTTTAAGTGGTTTATTGCGCTTTTTCGGGACTATAATGTCGCTTTCAACACCGCGCTTTTTGCAAAAGAGACACCAATGGACGTATGTACGCAATCGCACCTTTATGGACGAGACGTGCAAACGTTTACGATGGGCCAGAATGGCTTATTTCAGGAAGTAATAGCAAACCCACACATTGGGTTTATGGCTTGTTAATAAAAGCACCGATGATGATGGTGGCTGCACTCATGGTCTAATGTAAATAAAACATTTGAAAAATGATAACAATGCAACGAACTGACAAAACAATGTGAAAAACTAAAAAAAAATACATTATGAACAAATACCACTCATAAAATAAAAAGGTGTTAAATTCTGCTACTGAAAATAAATCCAAATCACCATATTCTAAAAAAAGAGTTGTAATCAACTAGCGAAAAGCAAAATGAATGTTTTTGGGAATTTAAAAGGGTGGTAATAAAGTCATCAGTAAATAATTCAATTTTGATCAGTATAAAATGATAAATGATCAGTATTTAATTAATTTTTGCACAGTAAAGATTAAAAATGATCAGTATAATGTAATATTTTGCACAGAAAAAAAAATAAATACCAAGTAAAACACGCACCGTATTTTATTGTAATATGTTCAGTAAAAAAATTTAATTTCCACAGTAAAAATAATGAACGCTCAGTAACTTTAACCAAAATTAGTAAAACAACATAAAATTTAATGAATTTTCAGTCTTGGTTACATAACAATGTATGGCCCCTGTTGGTAGTTATTTTTATATTACTGAATACCCGTATTTATTATTATTGGAGGGTGGTATATGTATTAGCAAGGGCCCCTGCGCAAGAATGATTTTAGCAAGAGCTGGAAACTGTGCACCATTGGTAATCAATCTAATCAGCGTACGCCACTCTTTGCACTGCTGTGCTCCTGATACCACAATTATGTTTTTGAATGCATTGCGATATTCCAATTTTGCTCCAAAAACATTTTGTTTGTAAATGTGTGAATATTATATATTTTACTGATCAAAAATACTTATCGTTTAAATAATATACTGTGCATTTAATTTGTTCCCAATTTAGAAAAGCTGTGTTATTAAAAGAGAATTGAAAAAATAAGCGTTTACTCCTGTTTAATATTTATTTATTTTACTTTTATTTTGTTTAAATTGTTCCAGTATGCTATTTGAAAATATTGCATCGAAAACACTTCACTTCCTTGTATGATGGTTAGTTCGGCGCCCCCTGTATATGTTTTCTTTCATTACTTGTTGCATGTTGGTCTAACTGCACATGAAGGCATCCATCTGCTCATTTCCCTATCTGCTCGTCAATCCATTTAATCAAATGTCAGAGCGTTGAATCCTCCCGATCCCCAACAAAAACCCGATTTAATAAATCACAGTAGCAAATTGACGAGACGGCTCTGTCGGGTGTTGAAAGAAAGAATTGAAAGGACTTGTGTAATCTCGTTTCTTCCTCGTCCGGCCGTCGTAAGTGGTTCAGGTGCAACTTGTGTGGTCAAACAATGGCAGAGTTGTCGAGTGCGGACAGCCGCACAATGCCATATTTTTCCTTAAGAGATGTGCACTTCGAACTCTAATTATGCAACCTTTCCCATCACTAGTTTTAATGCAGTCATAGATTCAGACGAGCGATGTTTGCGCACCTCAATGGCGTAATATTTCCTGCTCCCGCCGAGTTGCCTTTTTCCCTTCTTTTGACTTTCTCTGCGGCGAGCCATAAAATAAGCGTCATCTGTGTCGATTGTTTAGTGTTAACTCCGTGCTGAATATTCATACGATAGTGAAGTACAGCCATATGGCCGTGACGTATTTATTTTCGTGCGCTTTCAATCTCGTTGCTGTCATAATTTCATTAAGTATCGCTTTCGGACATAATGGGCGATTCACGACGCTGAAGCTGTTATTAGACCGCGATACCACTTTCTGTTTCACACGTATCATTTCTTGCGTGAGCGAAACACGAATTCCGATCTACATATGGAACAATAAAGCACTAGCTGGAACTCCCTCTGGTCATAAAGCTTCACGATAATGACCCATCGATGATCTGTAATACACAAGGATAGCTCACATGGTAGCAATTTTTAAGACGGAAATTCTCGTCGGAATGTTGCAATGCGATTATTGTGGTTGCGCTGCAGAGAAAGACATGACTGATTAGCACTTGGTCATCGAAATTACTTCCCCAGTCATAAATTAATAGACCACTTGGACAACCGACAATTATTGCTCAAATACACTGCGTATGGTATACAAAAAAAGTCCACGTTTTATTGTGGTGTGCAATTAAATTTTGCAGACTATATTGTATCTCACCTGGGATGTTACATAAAATTTTCAAGTTGGTGATGGCAAAGGTCAGGCAGCAGTCGTGAGCTCGCACACTTCAACATCATCCAGCTCATCGAGCCGTCAAAATAATCACATTTGCTCAAATCATACATTGGTTAAGATCGTTTAATGAGATTTATGCGACCGAGTAATTAAATTAAATTATAATTATTCGTCCGCTTCATCTAACTGTATAAGAACGAAGTTTATTAATTATCTAACGTAAGACAAGTAGTTGCAAAACAATCAAACGGTCGCTTTTAACATGTCTTTCATTCTAAAAGCACAATCCTGGATCATTAATTTGACATGTTAAGAGATTCAATAACGCGGATGTCTTCCGCTTCAAGTACATCATCAGATCATCATTATAATATTTGTCGGGGGCCTTACAAGAGATGACGTGACAACTAATCGCCGCTTTAATTGGAATCATGTCGGAATAGAACAATTCCATCTTATCGTCGGCTTGTTTGTCATTATTTTTTTAGCGTTGATTTGACATTTTAATATTCCGTAATTAAATAGTAATGGGACGCGGACGCGCGTTTATTGCGCGGCCGCTGTAATGACTACTTCTATGCTTTACGACCGAATTAAACAATAATTAGTTATAATATTTTGCATCATTGCGATTTTTTCGATTCGAGCGTAATTCATTTTAGACGTATAAGGAATTATTTTATCACTAGTTATCATTAAGACAGTCTAAAAACAACCAAATAGTAATAATAAGAATTAAAACTGAGGTCGCATCAACACTATACAGGATAAATTTGTGAAATCTTTCAGTCCCCCAATGAATTTGAAAAATACCATGCAAAAAGTAATCACAAAGTTATATCTTCAAAATCGGTTCCCCAAATTTTTTTTCTAAAGTGCTTGAATTTCCTAATTAGTGTCAAAACCAGGCTTACCCCCAAATCTGTCTATAAACAATCGGAATTAGAGTTAAGATTCTCCCAGTGCACGTCTGTCGGTTGCATTCTGTCTCGGCACATTTGCTTTTACGATCGGAACATCTCTTGCAATAGTAAACCGCCCGCTGGTGCGCATTGCGCCACCGCAAATGTACAAAGATGCAAACATTTGTCATATGATAACAATAAGCCGTTGAACCGAATCACGTCGTCCGCATTCCTTGGAAAAAACCCTACCACCACACTTCATGGTTGTTATTAGTGTGTGTGTAGTGGTCTCGTGGAGGTGGTCTGCAATCTCTTGAATAATTGCCGTTTTAACAGCGGAAAAATGATTGCGTGCTACTTCTATCATCATAAGCCACCACACATACTGGATCTAGGAAAGTGGCTCAACGGGATTTTTCCTAAGCGCGAGCCGTAATTATATACATCTCGCGTCTGCCAATTTTAAGGTTGTTTTGCCAGCAATAAGCGAGTTTGATTCATAATAGAGGAAAGTTAATGTTGTACCAAGGCTGCGGTTTGCGAGATTGCCGACAATTATCTCTACTGCTCCAAACCCCAACTAATCGACCTATTCTTCCCCATCCCACTCGATATTAATTAAACAAAACTTTTTCCCACTCGGCTCCGATCTAAATATAAAATCAACCAAGAAGCAACAATGCCTCATAACGTAATTACAAACTCACTTCTATAGTTCCTGAATAAATTACAACAATACGCTTGAGAAATTTCGTTAACGCGCCAGATTGCAACAAGAATGGCAAAAAACAAATGCTTCGTATGCACAGGGTTGCATTAGCACTCCATGAATAAATAGGTTACGGTTCATTCCTCAAAGAATTACAATGAGGAATGCAAGACTGAAAGCGAAACGCACCCACAACCATCGAACACAAAAGAAGCTTTCTCAAAACACCTTTAATTTTCACCAAAATCAAAAAGCAATTCACCTGTGAAATAAAGGGCAAAACTGTTGGTTCGTCTGTAAATTTTCCCAATCCGTTGAAAACGTCGAGCACACATGACTGGATTCACAAAGGCCCTTTTTGCCAGTTATTATGTTTTGTATCACGTGAACCTCGTCCGCGTATTAAAATTTCTGACCTAGAAAAGGACTCTTAATTACATTATGGACCTCTAAACAACAATTAAACAAATTTTGAGGGTTTGTGGAGTCACCCTTAGAGAAAACTCGCTTAAATTAGCATTGTTTACGATTCAAAGGCGTTTGTTTTAGATGAAACAGAGGAAAAAAGCAGCGCTGCATCGAACGCTTCGCTTTAATGAAATAATTTTGTACCGTTAAGGAATGAAAGCTAAAAACTGATATCAATTACCATGCAAACAATGGTTAACACCTATTATTTTCTTTAATATGCCCCACAAGTCAACGTCAACCCACTTGGAATTTTTACCACCGACGAAATTTATAGAGCGTTGTACAATTATCTTCGACGAGGATACAATTAGTTGGATATTATCTGTAGAATCGGTGTTATTATCGGAGACGGCGGCGCTTTTTTCCGAGGAGAAATTTATGGTGCTAATATATTCAATTAATCAGCGATCGGCGAGAAAAAATTCTTATTAAATTCTTAATGCAGAAATTGATTTTGCATTTTTGTTACCTTGAAGGAGCGTCCAAGCAATCAATCGCTCTTTATGCCGTTACATATTCCACTTTTTCGACCAACAGGTGTCCAAAACTCGTTCAAGAGTAATTACGATCATTTTTGGTAGCAATTCGTGGAAGCCCCAACTCGTCTTTGTCAGTAAATCGTAGGACAATTCTTTTCAATAATCCTCGTTTCTTGTCAATACGTCGATTAATAATGATTGATCGTTCGCAGGCACATTCCCCCGAATCAAATATATCTTTTCCCCTTATTTGCCCTTGTGTTCGATCATGGAGTAAAGACAGCTGTAAAATTCCTCGAATTTCGAGCAATGGCGATCCCGATACAAACTCTACTGTAATTTTTTCAACTAAGAGAATCCCAATTCCCTACTGAACATTCTCAATAAATCGTTTGTCGGTGACGTGTGTTTCTGCAACATTCTCGTCCGACCCCAGTCGTCGAAATTTACACCCTTATTAGTATAACGGATGGGAGGACGTTGTCGTTTTTGTTTGCCCGGTAGATATTTCATTGTAGCGCTCTCGGTACGACCTTCTCGACTCGTCATATAAATCAGTGAGCATCGCCAACAGGACCTGGCGTCCTCTTCCTGTGCTTATTCTTTACGAGACACCCTCTTTCCTCAATTACAGACGTGAAGGGCGGCCACCGACACAAAAACTCCACCGAAAGCATTGTTTGTCTCTTCATTTATGAAATTATCAACAAGCATACTCTTCAATTCAAAACCCAGTTTGGAAAAATAAGTAAACAATTACAAAAAAATTATTCTTTTAATAATCTCCATAATTCCCATTGCAATATTTGAAGAAATTTTATCAGTTTAAAAAATACAATCTTAACGTATGGTCCTAAAGTTTTGAAATTTTTTTAGAAGTTTATATCTTTTTCAAAACTATTTTTTAAACTAAATGTAACAATGGGCAATACAAACAACAATAAATAATCCATAATCAAATTACTGATAGTGAGCTTGTATCTTCAATAGCTGTCATTTGTTTTTCCCCATAGGTACTCCTCTAAACAAGAACAAGATCGATTTCTCTAAACTTTAAAAAAATTCGGAGTCGCAATTGTTTCTCATTTCTGGTATCCCATCTCTTGTCGTATACTTTTGTGTTCAATATTAACCAAAACTCTTTAGTTGATCGGGCCTGACATACATTGGGAGGATTGTTTATTTTAGGGACAAAATTTATATTGTTTATAGGTCCTCTACCATCGTGGCATGAAGACAACTCTAAGACCAAAACGTTACATCATTATTGGCTTGATGTGTATTTAAAACTTAATCGAGTTTTGAGAGACATCATAAGTGGTCTTTGAAACAGCGAATCTTCGACCTAATTTTTGTTGTGAAACTTCAATTTGGTTTTTATCGGTTTCAATCTTTCTTTGTCCCCCTAAAATTTTGTGTTCGACCACTTTTAGACTACTAAAATAGGGTATACCCTCATCATATTCTTTTATGGTCGAATAAATTGTTGTTACAGTTCTTTCTAAATCGCTAGATTTACAACTAAATTGCCATAATATAAACAAGTTAATTGTCATATTCTACTTCCAGCTATAACTTGTTTAAACACCATTTGGTATAAATAAAAACCATCTAAAAAAATTCACTCAATTTTAGAACTATACGTTATTTCAAACTCATTTTCGAAATAAGACTAAAGTTCGAGATTTGAGCATCAAAAAATTTCGAAATTGTTTATTTTGTGAACTTCGTTCCACAATTCGTGTATCAATAGGTACTTTTCACGATTAAAAAGCCGCTGTTAGTGTTATAATGGTATTTGTGTGCTTTGGTAAAACCGTGTTCATTGTCTCCAGAAGGTTTAGAAACTGGGACGTATATTTTTCGATGCGTGAGACCATGTTTTCGAACTTCTCCGTCCCTGAGGGTCGGTCCCCATTCCCATGGTCGTCATGTTGTTTACTTACGCGATTACTGTAATCAAAATCGGCAACATTTGAAACAATATTGCCCATTATCCGAAGACATTCTTCATTATTGTGGCGTTGTTTATTTAGATCTTTGGTCTTTATTGAAAGGTGCACAACGGTCAGGCAGTTTATGTCAATGAGATGCAATAATGTAAGAAGAATGCGTTGTTGGATTGCAATGCATTTCTTCTATCATAACTGTAAAACACACGATTGTGCCTTTCGTGAATTCTACAAACCTACATCGAGGGTAAAAATTCGATGATTTTGTTTTTTCGAGAGATTACAAGATGTAAAATCATTTGTCGGTTGTGCTATTGTGTTGCTTTCATAAATGAGAACACCTACTTGGCTACAGCTCATTATAGCTGCAATATAAGCCAGCGGTCTTGCATAATACATTGGTGAAAATTTGCATATTGCATATCCCTGCAGGTTGTGCTCTTTTACTCGTCTCTATTTTATATTATACTAATAAGAAAAAATTGTTACTTATTAAATGCTTTTATTACAACACGACTTGATAGCAATTATATGCCTCGTGGGTAAGCTAATTCAACTTACAAAATGAATAGCACTATTGTACAACAATATTTTTCATTTCGCTGGAAAAAAAAATGGTTAGAGGATTAGTCCTGATTGCGCCTTTCGCACGTTCCTGCATTACCAAAAACAATATAACCTGAAATAACTGAAAAATATATCATTTTGCCGCTCGTATTGCGGTAATATTTTTGCGTTAGCTTTTTGAAACTGTGCGCTTTAATTCGTCGAAAGTGATTTTTCATATTTTCCCTGCCTATGGAAGAGAGATTCTCACGGATATAAGGAAGGAATGTGGCGCGGTCCGCTTTAAAACCTGCTTATCGGCAGCCAGCATCCGGCAACAATTATTTTCACTAGACGCATAATAACGATTATTTTGCGACAGATATAGAACAACTACTTGCATATTATTATTTCTCTCGGTTGCATTAATTAATGACGCGGATGGCGTAACGGTAATGCCACCTACCGCGTATCAGGCTTGACCATCGTTATCGGTGATCTCGGTCGCGTTCCAAGGCGAAACAATATGTGACAGGAGAGCAGGTTGTCGCGCGAGAAACTTGTCAAAAGAGGAAACAAATGAAAAGCACAGATGGCGAAGGTTAGACCAATTAAAACTGGACAAGTTTGGGCCACTGTGGTCACAATTTATCTCACGAAAAACGCACTTTTCACAATACCCAATTCTCAAATTTTGCGTTTATGAGTTTCTAGATCTTATCTAAATTGATCTAGAACTCACAGACGCAATTAAAAAAATGTACATTGTTATTACACTACTTGCTTTAATGGCTCGGGTCTATAACAGTAGCCACGCATTTGCGTCAAACCATTCTTATTAGATTTTAATCTTTTTGGCCTTTTTGAAGTTGTTGACTTTTCGATATCCTACCTAGTAAAGTATTAAATTCTTCTCTTAAATGCAAGAATCAAAGAAAAAAATATTTGAAGATGATAAGCCGTATTATCAAATAGCACAATATTTGTAGCAGTCGCTCGGATAATTTACTTTTGGTTTTGACAAACACTACAAACAAATAATCTCATGTTGTACTACATGCAAAGATTTAAACACAAGATTAAACAGAGCGAACGGACAAGCAAGTAAATAAAAATAATAAATAATTGAATTGGCAAGTAAAAAAAAAACAACAGAAAAAATATTTAACAAATAAAGCGAATATACGAATAAGCGAATAAAATTGATACTTGTTGTTATGAATAGTAAAAATAGAAATCATTCGTTGTTTTCTGGATTTGTTCAGTTATAAGCAGTGGATCGAGAAACAAGTTGTATTATAGCAAGCAAAAACTGTGACAATATTTCTCCTTCTTATACAACATAAAATATCGCGTCGCTCTATAAATGTCCAAAAAGTGCCAATTTGATCTGATTACATGCTTAGCATGATCTCTTTTCGCCAAATGATGCTTTTAAAAGCAATTATTTTCAGCTCGTACGCCATTAGCGTTTCTGTCTCCCCGCTTCTGTTGTTCTTTTTATATTTCACCCAGTATCTGGAAACTGAAAATCATTAGTAAGTGTGAATTTGTATTGACCATTGCATGACGACAATGTCGCATTAATGCTTAATTTACATTAACGACGCCGTAAAGTTTAACGTAACGCATGTAATATAAGATTAAAACAAAGTAACTGTACACTTAATTAAGTCTGTGCATAAATACCGATCGAGTCTAAAATGATAAAGTAGGTATCGTTACCTACCCACCTTAAGGTATCATATGGCAATAAACTACTAGTAAGTTATTAAGTGTGATTTAAAGGTTACGTAATTTATTCGAAAAGTAAGATTTATAGTTAGGTGTTAATGTAATATACAACAAAGAATAGAGAAGGTTTGGCATCAATTTCGTCGGTTCGCCATCAAATTCGATTAGCGCTGTTATCGTTTTTGTCGGTCTTGTAGTGGTCTTCCCAACTAATTACATCATTTATTTCAAGTTGACAATATTACGCGCTAAATTTAGCGTGACAATTGGATTTGGCGCTTCTGTTATTACAGTTAATGCAACTCTCGACTCCGGTGATTAATTCTTAGGTTTAGGTTTAGGTCGTGACGATGATACATCACGCACAACGCGACATGTTTAACGTGAGCACCTTTTTTTTTTCCTATATGTACAATATATATTTCGCATTTCGTACCGAAATGATAAATCAACAATAATAAACGGTTCGGCGTTTCCTTTTTTTCCCCCTTAAATAATTCAGGAATGATGAATGGAAAATTTTTATGAGCTTTTGTACGATTCGCGGCCATTGTGGTGTGGCGGTCGTTACGTAATTGATTTACTGTGTTCCTTTTTTGATTGCACTATTGCTCTCTCATATAATACACGTCGTCGGACATATGGCTGTATTAAAAGCTGAATTTATCGACGATTAAGACACCAAACTACACACGCGTTATGTCGATTTATCCACACTTACACAACTTTGAAAGAGACATATTTAGAATTTAAAACTTACAATGTCTTCTCAAATCAGAAATTCAAGAAAAGAATGAATGCTGCATCAATCTTAGTTAAAATTAAGTAGATTGCAACAATGCATTCAGAGCAGTAACTGAGTAAAACAGTACCTACTCTGTGGTATTATGACCCGCCAAATTACACTACTTGATTTTAAATGTCTTTATTTTCAAATGACAATATAAAGTTTTAAATATTTTCCGAATCATTTAAAGAGTAAAAAATTTCTAAGCAAAAAACTTATAAATAGTAGGGGGCCTTAAATAGCACCATGTGGCACTTATGGGTTGTCCCAGATATGTTTCCAGATATTTTTAATAACTAACTTGTTTTGAGGTCAGGCTATCTAAAATTCTGTCTGAAAATAAAAAATAGTAGAGGGTTTCGAAGAGCGCCGTAAGGCACACTCATTCCCACCCAACATTCCTCATAAATTCCGTGTGAAAACCACAAAATTTTCGCAATATTAGTGATAAATCTTAATTATTACACATGTTAAACCCATTGACCGTATTTTTTTCAAATGACTTTCGGGATTTTTCACCGTTATTTGCAAAAACCTTGGCCCACGCGCAAAATTTTTATTACGATAATATTTCAATGCATAAAGGGTCAAGAGCTTTGATGTATCCATCGGTTGTGCAACAAGACAAGTTTAATGCTCCCACTATCTACATATAGGGGATAATTTTCGTAAAATTTATCGACAATCAATAGGTTACGGGCACCGAATGTTGTGGGAATAGCCCAGGTTTTATAGTAGGAGGAATAATAATTGTCGATCTTTATTTATGACGTTTTTTCTGGCCCACGGTTCAGACAATACCGTAAAGTTTTATCGACGCAAACGCTACTTATCGTATTAACTATGACCTCGACCCCCAATCGCGCGAAAATTTTGACCGCCTCCCTTTCGATTAAATCTATTCATAAATTAATTTCGGACTAGTCGTAAATCACGGTTTTATTCAACCGCTAATTGGCCACAATTAGACGCTGTAAAAAATAACATAATTACATGTCCCGTCATAAACGCACTGTTGCCTCATCGGATTTCCACCGTTACGGACCGAAATACTCTCTTCTTCGAAAATACTCCATTAATTTAATTATCTCGGTGACTGATGCAAGCAATTAAGCTTCTTCCTGTTTTTCGGTTTGGAAATAAAGGAATCGCTTCTAATTGCGTGTAATAAAAATCAGGAGAGTTGTAAGAGAAATGCACTTTTTACAGTTCGATGGTGATTGCTTCATTTTTCAACGATTTCCTATCGGAATAGACGCGGAAAGTCGTTAGTTTCAATTTTGTGATTGATTTAATGCCACGAAAAACTATTACTACTGCGCTGAGCTCAAGATATCTACACGATTCTCACAATTTTACCGCAAGAAACACATAATTCAAAATTATGCCAAAAAACTGGATAAGATTGGAATTGACGTAAATTGCACCAGCCTAGGGACCAAAGTTTTACAAGCTGTAGATGATATCTTAATTAGTCAGGTGTTACGCAAGAAACCACTCAGGGTTCCATGTTTTATGTTGCCAGAAAAAAGCACCAAAAAACCAAACCGTAAGCTCCTGTTCCATTTTTATGCCTCATTATTTACAATTACCCTTAATTACTTTTAATTACTCAAATGACAGAAAACAACAAGAGTATTTCTTATCATTTTACAACTATAAAAAACAAGACCAGAATTTAAAAATGAATATTTTTTTCTATTGTATTGTGCAAGTGTCCACTTGGGGACCATTGTTTTCTCCTGTCGGTGAAAAACTAGCAGAAAAAAAACATAAATTAAACCATTTTCCCTTCATTTCCTTTTCCTAATTTTCTTAGCCATCCTATAAAAAGTGTTTTCCCGTCCCCAAATCCCGCCGTTTCCCTTTGAATTTTAATCCCGGTACCTAGAAGAGCTCCTCTCATCCGGCTTCATCTTGCACGTATCCCGAATCAGACATTAATTTATGTAAAACGCATTAAACAAAGGTACAGTGACCCGTACATGTGTGCACACAGGAAATCTTTCGGCATAATTAAAACGTTGTGCATTCGAGGCGCAGTTTTCACAAGATGAATTCCGAAATACTGCACACAATACCTAATTTAGAAGTGCACGGGTGAATACAATGAAAATTCAATTAAGATTTCGCGTTCAACAACACACGATTCAAGACTTAAAGCCGTTAATTTATGTATGTGGCTTGCGTACTTCCATTCCGGGAATTTTCACTGTTTTGCAGATTTCGGGAGATGCCCTTGTATAACCTCGCTTTTAATTGTAAGGCAAAAAAAAATCGACTACGAAAACCACGAAATAACTGAAATGTAATAAATCATCGAGTACTGTTATAACATGACCTAATTGATTTTCGATAAATGATTATAAGTACATATTTAATTAATAAATTTACAAGCTGATTAATAAATAGCAGTGTTGCCAGGATATGAAATTGTT
This sequence comes from Tribolium madens, assembly GCF_015345945.1. NCBI lineage: Eukaryota > Metazoa > Arthropoda > Insecta > Coleoptera > Tenebrionidae > Tribolium > Tribolium madens. The sequence goes on from NW_025401050.1 coordinate 7,716,818, forward strand.
TTGATTGTTTTTCAGAACTGAAACCTACATTTCAGTCGACCATAAACATACAAATAGATTAATTTATGATTGATTCTTTTCAGAACAAAATTTAGAATAAATTTGTAAATATAATTCTCACGAGAACTGATAAAATGGCAGTACCGCAATATCTTTCCTCTTCCTCGTAGATATCGACGACCTACCCGAGAGTTATGAAATAATAACAATAAATAATCTCTGAACCAAGTTATCACAATTAACTGGTTAAGTAGCCACGGATATGATAGCTTAATTATTATTATTATTATGGTAGCTTAGTTAAAAGTAGGATCTTCGAACTGCTTCATCTATCAATAGTATAGAGATTGCGAATTCCTCGGGGCTTTCAATGGTCCATTTAAAAACGTTCCGATGTTACATATTAGATCGAATAATCTCTGAGATAATCTCTAGGTATTAATTACAGCGAAACCATTAGCGATTACCACGTAATTGGATATGATCATGTCAGTTGATGTAATTATTCAACAAAAAATACCATCAGTATGCGTCCAAACCGTTATCTTTAATATTTATTTCATTATTATTACGTACCAGACGAGAGAAGAAAACAGAATAACCATCTTATTACGTTCCATTATGATGCAGCTTTGAAAAGATATTTTTTTGAAAAGCTCACTTACGCACAAACCTCGAAAAGATGATGCTGGAATTCAAAGTCACTCACCTGAAAAAAGAAAATAAACAAAGAATTAGAAACAATGGACGTTTTTACTTTCTTTGCGTTTCGCTACAGGTCTTTATCTGATGTGGCATCGCAAATTGCCACTTGAAACTTGTTCTGTCAATACAACAATCGATGATAATAATCAATAAAGAACGGCCTTGAAAAGCTCTCTTGTTTTCGCAACAATTGAATTTTTACAGGTCTCACTTTGAATTTTTCACCTCTCAAAATTGTAATTGGACGAACAGTAAGTGCATAGGGGCGTAACACCTGTCCATACACTACTGACAAGGTAGAAAATTAAAAGGTATTTGTCTTGGGATTTAACAATGTAGCATGGGACCTAAATTGTAGCCTTGCGGCGCCTCCATTGTTACACCAACACGCTAAAATTGTTTATTAAATAAACTGAACAAAAAATGTAGCTTTGATCGCACAACGTGAGCTCACTACCAAGAATTAGCAAAGATTATCAAGGAAATAAATATATTTCATGTCAATCTTATAAATGGTATCAAAACCATCTGACGCCACAATAAACGTTTTTTCAACCTTATTCATATGTAAATCCACAATTTGTAATAATTCATTTCAGAAAAAAACGATCTTCCGTCACTGATAACTTATAGCAATTAAGCAACAATCTTTATAGCCATCTGTAGCATCATCAAACCTGAACACAAAATAATTTATCGACAGATAAATTCAATTAAACTAACCAAGTTAACAACCTTCTAACCCTTGTAACAGGCCGAAAGCCAGTGAGAAGAAAGTAAAGAGACAATGGCCACATTTTTCTTAAAAACCTTCTTAGAACAACAACAGCTGGCGTCTAAATTAAAGCACTAACAGGAATCTTCGCACATCGTGCGATATTTTCCTCAATTAACACATGAATGGTGCGGTCACGGTCAACGCACCTTCACCAACTGCTTACTGACTCAAAAATAAAATTTATTTGTATAAATTTTCATCATGCATTATGTAGGAATAACGCATCTTTCCGGTCAACGTCACTGAATTACCATAAATTATGGTACTGGAGGTATTCGATGCGAAACTTTTCCTCGCTTTCGGTTTCAAAGAATCTCGTTTTTATGACTGATATAAAAAGAAATTTGCAATATGTTGACAAGCTTTATGGCTTGATGAAGTTCTGGACGATATGCAAGTCGACGTAATTGAGAAAACGTTAAATTCCGAATACAAAATCTACCAAAAAAAACACCAAAAATTGTCCAATTCTGTACATAACTTTTTAGTTGTACACTGTTTAGTGCTGTAAGAGTCAAATCTCGAACAACACAAAACTGAGTTAGTTGTGGGCAGAGAATAGTACTTTTAGTTCGATATAAAGTTGAACATAAGAATCTCCAACACTTACTATGTGTAGCAAAAATAATACAGTAATGTAGGAATAAAAAAGCCTTGTTGCCAACAAATTCCTTAGATTTGTGTTGCGCTTTTTGCAAGTGGAATGGCTCATATTGTCCTTGTTGTTTAACAATTAAGTTTTGTGCTTTTCCGGCACAAGTTGTGTCCCGATAAGGAAGCGGAACCTAATGGTCTAATTTATACCAGTGCTGATACATTGCGGTGCGGTGTTTATCTCGGTTTGGGGTCATAGGTGACCGTGCGATGTGGGACAAACAAACCAAAGGGGTCATTTCCTAGCGGGACATTTGTGTTTTTTTCCCTTCGACGATGCACATATATGTGAAAAATTCCATCGGACAACCGTGAGACTAAACCATCAGAACCCATAAATCCGTACGCATTTATCTAGACCAACACGTCGTTATTTTATGTTCGGCGGTGGTACACAAGATTTAAATAAGTTCGAACGGTGACGTTTATGCGATATTGCATTCAATAGAGTAATAATTCAATTATTCATTGTTTTCTAATGTGCTATTTCAAGCTTACTTATAGCCACACGGTTTGTATTTTAAGACCAGACGGAGTTATGTAATTCCGCACTTGAAACATTTTAATATTCAGCGAGTGTGTGAACGGCGATATTAACGGCCAAACGGCGCGGCCGCAAAAATCGCCAGATCTAAGCCTCATCGGAGCACAATCGACCCGGAAATGTTGCCACTTGTAGAAGCTTTTTCCCGTTCGTATCAATTGTTTATTGTTGATTTTAGGCATTGATAGGACTCTATGACGTATATGTCGACCGATAGCATCTCTCTGGGCAGTAAATTGATGAATATTTTATTAGAGCTTGCAACAGTGCAAGTTCGTCGGTATCTCGCTGCCACTTCTCTCCTTATATGGCATAACAATATAATAACACGAGATGATAAATTTACAGCTGGTACAATTAGATAATGTAACATAAATACGGCAGCGTGGCCACACCCCTCACGACCGCGAAACGGCACTATTGCCGATTATATTCGATAAAATATGCCTGCGGTAGGTTCGTATAACTTAAATATGTTTGTTTTAAGTTTCACATGAGGTCTTCCTCGACGAGAACAAACCGGCAAGATTGAGATCATTATTTATAACGAATCGCGGGAACGACACCTCAAAGAATAGAATTTGCAACTAATAGACATGACTTCATCGCAATTTTTTAAACGCATGGAAGCGTCGAAAGTAATTTAACTCATCCTGGTCATTAAATCTTCCAGCTTTCTTGAGCAGATTTGTGTAATAGAAAGATTAAGGGGCTAATTTCGGGTGCAATAGCACTGTGGGTTTTTTGGAAGCCCATTTTGAGATCGGTTTAGCCAAATTCACAAATTCACTTACAAAAAATTAAGAAAAACGCTTCCATCTGATTTTTCACTCTTAATACATTTGTTAACCACTACACGTTCCTTCAAATCTCACTCAGAAAACATAGGTGTAGATATGCAGAGTGGAAAAACTTTAGATAACCATAAATCGTATTTCAAAAATGAGAAGAGTTACAAGTTTATTTATTCTTACCGGGTATGAGATATCGTAATAGTTCACTCAAAATGAAGCTGAATAGTATGAAATAAAACTATTTTCAGCATATTGACATCAATTTTTAATGCCAGTTTCATTGTACTTTTTTATCTATTATAGATTGAGCTTGGGTTTCATAATTGATCTCCCAAGGCTCGATCAAAGAACTTTTAGTTTTGTTTTTCGCAGCTTTATAAATTCAGTTTAAACTAACTTCGGTAAATTCGAATTTGAACTTTGATTTTATTTCATTCTGTTTGAGTTCACCATCTTGCATACTTTTCGCGTATAGCTTCTGTGAGCTGAACTGTAAACAAGGTAGATAAGTTCAAACGATTCTGGAGCGAGCTTTTACAATTTGCAATGTTTTAACGTTCTCCAGTAACGCGTTAAATGAGCCAACTTTCCATCGTATAGAATTATCGAGCATGTTGTTTCCGTCATAAAAAAAACATCAAACGTTTTATTTAACTAAACACAGAGACGAAAATTTCGCCAAAAACTCCATTAAAAATACATTACAGAAAAATTGAAAGTTGGTCGTTGGGTGAAATATTGGATTGTAATAAAAACGAAGCTTTTTAAAAATTGCGAAACGATTCGTCAACGCATTTTAATTGTTTAGGGGGCATCACGAGCATTATGGAAAACGAACGATGATTGGCGAGACGGTGCTATAGGGCATTGTACAAAGCCGTTCTGATTTTTTACCAAGATAATGGCTCTTGATCCGCCCCTTTTGCTTTTCTTCCGCGCCGAAGAGCTTTGACCCGGAGTGGCGATGCAAATTCGATCAATTGAGTTATTACATTTAGCACAAGAGATGTAGAGATGCCTGACTTCAACACCACAAAAATAACAATAACAAGAATACGAGTAAAAAATGCTCCTCCAGCAATTTTAGAAGTAAACAAAATAATAAATAAGGCGCCATATCACGTTATCACGATTCCAATTACCATAATGGCAAAAGAGTGGAAATGAATTGAACAACAGTTAATATCAAATTATGATTAAGACAAGTCTTCAACTAGTTGACGGCGCCAATAAATCCTAACTGTGTCTTTCGTAATTTTCTGATAAGTAAATTCTAAACTTTGCCTCCGGCTAGCCCAATGTTCTTTCAATCTTCGTGGACATTGGTATAACCCGGAAATTTTAACATTGGTACAGTCTGTGACACGATGCTATCTCCTGAGAATATCGAATCACATTAAAGTTTATATTTTAATGAGGCATCGGTGATGTCGTGTAAGCACATAAAGCGCATTCTCGCAGCCGCGCACCATTGTTGTTACCATCGCTAACTTCCTGATTAGTTTAGTTTTAATTGCGTGTTGCCTATAGGAGCGGGAGTTTATCGAGATGACGGTCTGGCTACCTGTTTTCGTTGAAAATTATACACCGTTTTAATAAATTTGCAAATCTAAGAGTCACAAATCTGAGATTCGGCGTGATAGTGACGTTATCGAAATTGTTTTTCTTTTGTACTTCCTTTTTGGACATAGCGTGGGAAATGAAAGACTTGGTACAATTTCAAATAACCAAATTATTTGATAATGATCGTTGCTCGTGAAAGTTCTAAACGGTTTTTAATGAGCTAATGGTGGATTATGAGCGATTAGGATGTTGTTTGGCTTAATTTGTAAGGGATACCGTTGTATTGTTCCTACGTCACGTTCTTATTGTCATCACTGAAATGATCCCTGACCCACACACCAACCTCCAAATATTGAATATCTAACTTTTTAAACGTACATTAAAAAAAAATTCTTTTACGAAAATTATAATTAGTAAAAAACCCTAAGGGCCGGTTTTTCAATCGTTGGTTAACCTCTAGTTAGTAGGTTTATATGGAAATTTTTGCAATTTAACCAACCAAAATGCTGCCAACGATTGAAAAACCGCCCCTAAAAGTATTAAAGCAATATTTTTTTTGGATGATTATTTCTTGAAGGAAAAAAAAAAACAAATATCAGGTGTTAGCATACAAAAAATATTCTAGTAAAATGGCCCAAACGTGCTTCATTCCTTATTACTTTCAATTAATGGAATTACTAAAATTATTCATATGGAAACAGTCAAACAGAAATTGTTTTGGAAAAATTACGGTATTATTAAAAATTATGGTATACGACTTTAAATCGTTTCATACCATATTTCGTTAAGGCAATGAGTATGAAAAGGTTAAAAAAAACATACCTTTAAAAGGCTTTAATCATATTGTATTGTACGTAAAACTAAAAAATTCATTAAGTCACAACAATAACCCTACTAAACACAATTTCTGATGTCAAATTAAAACAATATAATAAACTAAAATGTTTTGACATTCGATTCTTGTAAAATCCGGATCCATTATTTTATAAGGAATTTTTTATAAGGATTATATTATAAGGAAATAGTTCAAAAACAGCTCCTTGTGGGAAAAGAAGCTTTCAATTATGTATTTATCTAAGCAAATTAAATAAAACCAACATCATCATAAATCGTTGTAGTTACAAACTTTGCAACTGTAGATCCACCAACCATAAAATCATGCTAATTAATTAGCCTCATTATGTTGATTTACGTTTTTTTACTCACATTGTTTACAGTAATGTAATGAGAGAGATGTCAATTAAAAATATTTTAAATCAACGTGGGATAACACAAATGTTTTTGATTTTAGATTCATTATTTCACGTTAAATAAACACGATATGATGATAAATTTTTAATAAAATAAATATGAAACAGAGTTGTGTGAATATTGATCATGATATATATTCTGTGACTAGTTTTACAAAAACTCAAATAACAAACCAGCCGCTCCTTGTATTCTCTTCTGTTACTGGAAATTTTTTCCAGTCCTTGCGGTTGATTAAAGTAACAGATCGATCGTTTTGTTTTTTTCTGGATTCATTGCGGGAAAATTCCTCCAACTAATGACAGATTTATAATGTGCGTCATTAGATGGGATATTATGGGCACAATTCTCGTAACTTTGCTTTCAGGAATCTTGTCGTATGTCGTCTCTGATGTATTTTTAAGCTAAAGAACAATACCGGAATCTCATATAGACAATTTATTTCCCATTGTTGTATTGAGAATTTTAATCGTTTTTTTTCCTTTGTATGTTTACTACCAGCACGTAAATAAACTCCACCAAGAAACGTTTTTTTTTGTACCAATTATCACTACATACGCAAGTTAGGTACGCGTTCCACATTTACACCTGTTTTAACCGTTGAGCTAAGTCATGCGTACCAAAAGCCATTTAATTCCAATTGAGTTTGTGCCGCGTTATTTTTTCCCTGGACGACCGACTGAAAAATTTCAATTATTTCTCATGACACCCATATTTTCGAGTACCGTACGATGAGTTTTTGCCTCCATTTTTGGTATTAGAACCGAACGAAAACAATAAGAAAACCTTCGATCTGTAAACGATCGCTTTAATTCGGAAAAAAGTGACGCGTCTTAATCGAAATTAAATTCTTGACGAGACTGAGACCGAAGATGCAAGTTTTGTTGGCTTCTCGACGAAAATTTTCACGAAAATGTAAATTGGGGTTGCATGTCGAGAGGTGTATACATTACAAATAATTGGAGTCGAGAATACTTCACGCGATTGTTTTACCACTTTCGGAGAGCTTTACCCAACTTGGGATCTTTGTTTGAATATTGCTGCTAAGGAGCTTACCTTTAAATATGATTTACTTTAAGAACTTTTGACACAAAGTGTAAACAAACGCAGAACGGAAAATACTCTAAATGGGACTTGTCCCTGTTTTTGCGACATATAAACTCCTAACCCCCTTTTATTTATTTACTTGTACAGCTATAATAAAATAATTATTTCAGACAACCTAAACATAAGTCTATTCACTGCTCAATAAACAGCATTTTTTATTACAATTAAGCCACTACTCCAAAAATTTAAAGAAATAAAAAATTTACCTAAATTTTTTGGTGATTTTTGAAAGACTGTAACTCATCTAAATTAAAAAAAAATTTTTTAAAGCTTTAAGCTTCTAGCTTTGAGATATATTGGTAATTTTTTTTTGTGCTAAGTCAATGCATAGGCCGGATAGCATCTTCGTTCATCTTTAATATGCTTTTTTCATATTCTCTTTACGTCAATTTGTCGCTGAGATATCTGACTTTAAGTAAAAAGGATCCTTGTCCTTGATCATTGCTATCTCAGCAACCGATGACCATACAGAGAATATAAGAGTAGTTTCAAAAACAAGAATAAAGATCCTTTTCTGATTTTATAATATAGATACGACCATTTTTCGATGAGTTACAACCTTTCAAAAATCACCAAAAAAATTTTTTGATCCTTTAATTTTTTGGAGTAGTCTAATAGTTTTAGAACATCTCTTGGTTCCATTAATTTCTGACAAAAACTGAAAAAAAGGTTTGACTGAACTAACTACAAAATACAAGAATTCTTTGTTCCTCAAATACAAATGTAAAAAACTAAAGATTATCTAACTACAAGATGTAGTTTTACATAAATAAAAATATGCAAAATAAAAAGTTGAAGCTTTTTTTGGTTTTTCTTAAGAAATTGTTTTCATTTCATTTAGTCGTGAGTGCACAATGTCTCAAAACGTTTTCAAGAAAACACCCGCTCATCCAAAACAGGAAGCTGTTCGCTCTTCAAATCCTTGAATAGACTCGGTACCGTTTCAGCATCGCTCAACTTTTATCCTTGTCCGTTAAGTCAAGTCCGCGCAATTAAGCAACAATATCGTTAAATTGCATTTACTGATTTATTTCCATCGACCAATAACCGTCTTTAGCACCCAGACTCCCTACATCTCCTTTGGGTCTATTTAATTAATTTCCATCTGTCTTGACAAAGGCTCAAACCTTTGCGTTATATTAATTAGCTTTGTAGCCGTTGCGACGTCACCTCCCATTCAAAGTAGATTGTTCTTGGAAATTCTCTGATTTTTGATATTCGTCAATAAGACTGCAAGGGCGCCGATGATGAAACCCTCCGGTTTACCGGGAACTCGATGATTGCGCTAGTCTTCAACGCATCGACGATTTTAATTAAAAGCAAGAGTTCTCACAATTGATCCTTGCACGAATTTCAATAACCAGAAGCAAAAATTTGTAATGAACAGGAAGACGCATGTAAAAAATTAATTAGTTTGAGCGGAAGCCAACTTGAGTGACCGTCGACGTACAATATCATCAAATGCCAAACAAGTCTGTTATTAATGCCGGAAAAATGCCTGAATAAAATTTACATTAGCTAATGTACACACAAGGAGAGCTTGTGGCGTTATAATTGCTCGTCTTGAACCCAACAACGAAGAAAAAAGGAATTATCGCGTACAGAGCTAAAGGCTCAGCTTGTTATTATAATTATTGCAGCGACTCTTGTAATTTCAAACCATAAATCGGACGTCATCTGTGAATCATCTCTTCGTGTGGTGCCCTTGCCGCAAATTACAACTCCATTAGTCGATTATTTTGATCGTAATTAGACAAAAATGCACAATCGATAAACGATCACCGAGTCTTAACGTTTACATGTTCATTTAACTTGTCATCTGATAACTCCCAGTTGACATTTCTTCCTGTTCTGATTAATGCTCCACTGCGGGATATCGAAAGTTAATATTTGGACGATTTATCAGCGACTACAGTGTTATTTTTGATTTTTCCTTTGCCGTCTGAGACGGTTTGACCCCCACCTCATTAGCGTTTTATTTGGAGAGGGTGTTTACTTTTAATTAAGTTAGGAAAATTGACGAGACGCATTGCTTTTTTAACAAAAAATTTTAATTAAATTTTTAAAAATAAACAGCACCAATCGAACACGAAGCAAAAATCTGAATTTTTAAAATTCCCGATTTGTATTCAGTTCTAGTGGAGTTTGTGTCTATAAAAGGAGAATGCGGCAAGTCCTCTATTGTCAGTTCCGTCTCCAGTTCTTTACGCAAGTTAATTACACCAATAGCAAATTACATAATGGTTCATTTCAAACTTGACCAGATATATTAGTTGTAAAGTTATTAATTTAGTCGGTGGTCTTACTGAAACGTTTTCACCGTTCCATATATGCGAAACAAAAGGACAGTAAGTCTCCCGGATGGCGAACCTTGTTTGTTGTATGTATGTACACATCAGTGGCACAAAACTCAATTTTCGTGCTTCCGGCGAAATTGCGTTATTATATTTAAGCACGAAACGTCGCCTTTAAAATTAATTAGGTGTTTTGTCATTAAAATTCTTGAGCAAATGCTCGGATTTAAACGTTTTCGTCGTATTTCCAATGACGAGCCCACAAGTCAACGCTTCAAAACCATTAAATGTATTTAATTAAATTATCTGCTGGACGAGATTGTCGACATTTCATGGGTTTCGATCCACGAAAGGAATTAATATCGGTGAGGCTTGGTCGCATAATGCCAGAGTTGAGGCAAAAAACGCATTGCTCGATGTTGATTTTCATAATTCACAATAAACCGTCCGTTAGGTGTAATTGCAGGGTGTGTTAAAGTTTGCTACGACTAAATCGATTAACGCCCTCGATGGTATTTCCAAGCCTTGAAGAAAAAAGTGGAAAGAACCGGAATTGTGGCGAAATGTCCGTAGTACAGATGAATAATAAAGATAGAAATTCATAGGTTGGCAGTGGAATACAAGAAGGAAAACACCGTTTTTCAAACAATCTGAGACTCAATCTGGACTTACTTATGTTTTAGATACAGACTTTAACTGGGCTGATTTACATTACGCAACAATTTTGTTTTTAATAATCGTCCGAGGAATAATACGACAGTGTAGAGCTTGCTCCAAATCTCGTGGCGAACTGACATTGTCAAAAATGACTGAATTTTGACACTACATATGTTCAGTATTAGTTCATTGGCGTCGTATGAAATAATATTTCAAAAACACTGTTATTCTTTAAAAATTATAATAAGTAGGTATTCGTACATAAGATGTCTTCAAAATTTTTAGAGAAAAAAAGTACGCCCATGTATTTTTTTATCTTAACCAAGTGGGCGCACGAAGTGTCTTTTCGGTCACTGTCAGTTCGCCACCAGATATGGAATAAGCTCTACATTTAGTAAAATTAAAATTATTTTAGAAAAAATTCGAATGCAAAATTGTTTATTTGCTGTTGAGTATAGTGTTTCAATCCATTAGGATATTCGTCATCAGTCAGGAAATTAAATCTATCTGTTCAATAATGAACCCGCTTTTATTTTTAATTATCGAAGTAATCCATCTCAATTTAAAAATCGTTACCTACAATTGCCTACTTTCATTAGGCATTGCTTGCGAATCGTAAGTCTTTGTGAAAAGTTAATTTTGTGCCCGAGGTGTCGTTTAAAATGGTTCGAAAATGGCAATCACCGCCCTTTGTAGGTATGGGAATCGCACATACCGTATACGGGATTTAATCAAATCAGCACGAGTTCGGCCAACAATGGCATCAAAGCCAGATATATCACGCAACATATGATACCATTATAACAATGAAGTTAATAACCACCACGAATGAAAACTGAGAATTAATGAGCAACATGACCAAATGAGAAGCAGAGTTATCGACGATTTATTAAATAATGGAGGTTAAACAAACATTCAGAACAAAAATGTATCCGAGCTGGAACCAGTTTGCAATTATTAAGCAGTTAACATATGGTGATATAAGCTAAGATAAACAATAATAGTCGTTTCCCGTGCACTTTATACAGTTAAACGAGATGCAATTACAAAAGTTGTCCTTGCCTCATGTGTGATAAGCGTATCGCAGTGGGCTGAAACCAGGACTGCCAACCCGAGCACGCTTATCGCAAGTTCGCGCATGCAATCGCGTGGGGTCGCCCGTGTCAGATCGCATATACCAAACACACTTTCATAATTAAACCAACAAAGCTACAATTCCCTGCAAAATTAATCCGCAATCTTGTTTCCATTCTTCCAAATCAACCCTTTTTTTGATCATTTGGAATCTCCATTCCAAAGACCAAAACCCTTTAAAAAACGACACTTTACTAGTCTCTCCTCTAATGATTTGATTTGTTTTTCGACTCGACCCGTCGTCGTATCTCCGGTGAGCAATAACTCGAAAGAGATTTACGACGGGGCGTGAGGAACCAGAACGTTCCGTGTCATCCATTATTCGTAAAGTACTGTAATTGAGTCAACAGAGCAATAAGCAATAATACAAAGCGAAGGTAAAGTCAAAGAAAAGACCATGCAAACCCTTCCATAATGAATGAAGGAGGTGTTGATGGTGTCCAACCCGTAAAAACGTCCTCCCGATTCTTATACAATAATAATCGCGGAAGGTTCGCTGCATAACAGGTCCATAAATACGACCGGCGAACCCGTACTTGGATAACTGATGCTGTGTATTCTGTTTCCCGATAAATTACGACCGCAAAAGAGTCCGCAAGAATGGCGAATTTATTAGGGATAAAATATCGGCAAGCTGTTCAAGCTGCAGAGAATTCATTCCAAAATGGGGAAAAAAAATTTGAACTTGCCGCCGAAACAAACTTCTTACTGATTTCTTACGCGTGGCCATTTGACGGTCGAGTTTTTACCGGAAAAGTTATTGCGGTCGTAAATTGGAAGCTGCGACGCCTGGGAAGAATACTAATCAATGTCCCTGCAACACGAGGCAGGGATAAACCCAAAAATTGAGCAGTTAGGAGCCACGTTTCATTATTGAACATAAAGTCATTTTACAAAATAGATCACCTTTGTTGCAGTTAGCAAAATTTTTATTTATTGTATAGGTACAAACACTTCTTTTAAATTGTTATAATATTATTTATATTAAATTAGACTAAATAAACCGTATCTGCATAGTTAGAAATTATAACCATTATGGCATATTGTTAAAAGCCCTCCTCCGCGCTGTACGGTCAGACTTCAACTCGGCTTCAGGTTATAATTTTAATTTTCTAAAAATATATAAACAAAATCAAAATTGCATGTGAACAGTTTTGTAAGTGCATGGGCTTTCTATCTGTGCTGCCCTTATGTTTGTTATAAAAATAAAATTTCCGTAAGAGGAAAGTCAGGTGTTGTGAATAATTAAAAGCTCCGTAAACTTGTTCGTCTGATTATCAAAAGCAAAGCAACAGGTATTAAAAGATTAAATAACGCTAATAGCTGATGCTTTTAGCGCAATAGCCTTTTTGCAAAGTTTTAGCATTCTCGTTTCCACACTAGCATCCGTACAAATTGCGATACGTTAAGTTCATTAATATGCAAAGGCCACTTGCGTCCCTTGTAAACAATGCAACAAGGTGCCAAAGCCGTGCAAAAAAACCCGTTCCTTGGCTGGATCTAAATTGCACAGTCGGGTAATAACAGCCACGTTCACACTATACGAAAAAAAAATGGTTCGCATGCAAAGTATGATGTGGAAATGATTAGTTTAAATGTGCATCTGATATTACCAGGGCAAAGGTGTCTCGCAGTGAATTACAGAGCTATTATGAAGACATCAAAATGAAGTGTGGGGATTATAATTTCGTACAGTGCACATATCGCATTGTTTTTGCTTCTGGTTTTGCTGAAAGCAATTCAAGTGGGACGGTAATAACAGGTGGCGAGACGGTTTCAACGCCCCACCTATTATTATTAAGGAATAAGCTGAAATCGGGCTGAAAAGTGCAGCTTTTTGCCGCGGCGCGTTTCGCTTTCAGTGAAAAACAATAGACTTGAAGGCAGGAAATTAAAATAATAAATCCTGCGGACGTGCAGGAAGGCGAAACCGCAACTGTGACCCGAGATGCATATGTACAACTCAAGTAACTCTGAAAAATTAAACTGAACATCAAAAGATGACAATTGAACAATTAATTACGAAGGTTGTGTCGATGCAAATTCATTTAAATAAATTAACAGTTTCGATCTTTTCTATTGGAACTCAACACATCGCACCAAAAGCAATCAGGAGAGCATTGTACGAGAGGATTTTTGCAAACGGATTGATGCAAAGAGCGAATCAAAGACCCGGCAGGACGTATTGCAGGATTATTAGAGACGTCTGATTGTTGCGGACTTCTGTGGCAGACAGTTCGCTGCATAGGGTCAAATATGATAATTGAATTTTCAAAGTAACAAAATACTGTTTACTGACGTTTACAGCTGACGACTTAAATTGTACACTTAATGGCACACCAGGCCAACGTCGCACGAAGTGTGAATCATAAAACCTCGCCTAATGAATTCGGTTCCTCGTTAAACCAAAACATTACAATATGTGGAAGCAAGACCGGAAAAGTTGTTATGCGGTTATACGCATTATAGTCTCAAAAAAGACTAACTAATAATTACGTAACAAACCTGAAAAAATATTTACTATGAAAAAATTTAATTTTGAAATCAGAATTGGTAAGTCTGTGCAAACACGATGTTAATTATTTTCAATGTTTGAATATGTGAAAGGGTTTTTGTGAAAACAGTTTCAAAAATGTTTTTTATTTATTTTATCTTGCGTATTGGTAGGATGACTAGAAAATGGTTTAGCAAAATCAGAACAAACTTAAATTAAAAAAAAACTGCAGTTTCTTTATAAAAACTGTTGATTTTTCTGTAATTTTATTTTTCAAGATGCCACTCTATATTGCCKCYGAAATTTGTAATGTCACTGCTCTCCTTTTGCAAAAAAGTTTCAAAAATATTTTTTATTTATTTTATCTTGCGTATTGGTAGGATGACTAGAAAATGGTTTAGCAAAATCAGAACAAACTTAAATTAAAAAAAAACTGCAGTTTCTTTATAAAAACTGTTGATTTTTCTGTAATTTTATTTTTCAAGATGCCACTCTATATTGCCCCAGAAATTTGTAATGTCACTGCTCTCCTTTTGCAAAAAAGTTTCAAAAATATTTTTTATTTATTTTATCTTGCGTAGTGGTAGGATGACTAGAAAATGGTTTAGCAAAATCAGAACAAACTTAAATTTAAAAAAAAACTTCAGTTTCTTTATAAAAACTGTTGATTTTTCTGTAATTTTATTTTTCAAGATGCCACTCTATATTGCCACAGAAATTTGTAATGTCTCTGCTCTCCTTTTGCAAAAATTCGCATGCGAACGAGCCAAGCTTCTGATTTCGTTGTCGAGGTGAGTCTCCGGTCATCTCCGGTCTAAATATAGAGCTTGCCCTCCGACCTGTGCGTGTTCTTGTCGGAAAATATGGTGCTTACTGAAAGCGAAACTGCAGCCTTGCTCCTCGATCTCTCTTTCGATTGACAGCACGCTCGCTTATTCAATTACGTATGTCATAACGAAGTCGGTTGATTGAACGTCGCCTTATCAATCATTCGCAAGTCTTTGAGAGCAGCCTTCAGGTCGCAATATTAGTCTGAATCAGAGGGATTAGCGCAGATTAGCGGGTCGTAATCAGGAGGGTGCGAGTTTACCGTTACGTACTCCAGGTTATTAACTCCGGTCATCAGGAAATGCAGCGTTTGATGAGAGCGCTTCATTAATTAACCGGACTCTAATGATATACAAATAGAAATACCACCAGGAAAAGTATTTTCGGCATTGAGATTAGGTCGAGATAGCTAGCAAACATGCTCACGCTGGTTCTTGTTTCACCTATTCGAAGAATTCGAGCTCGTTTCGTGATTAATTCTCGTGATGGCACGACGGACTCTCCATTCCGAAATCCGGGAAATGTTGACTTGGTGCGATGTTGATTTTTGATTTATTAATTATGTGGTCTAGACGAGTTAAACGGCGATTATTTTTGGCCTGGAAGTGTTGTAGGAGGAACTTTTACTCCGATTGATTTCGAGTGGAATGTCTGTGGCACGAAAAAGCGTGAGAAGTTGAGAATGCACGCGAAATTATACGTCTTTGTTTCGATAGACCACATTTCTAATCGAATAATTATACAGTCGCGTTGTACGTTTAAATTACGTTTAAGACTTTTCACTATCGTATAATAGCAACATTGACACGTCGACCGGAAGGTGTGCAATAATCTTAACTCGGTTTTGATCTGAACGGGAAGAATAAAATTATTTAGAAAATTTAAGATGGCATGTTGATAGTTTGAAACGCCGAAGGGTTGCTACTCGCTTCGTAATTATCATTATAAAAATTTACACGAGATGATAATAAGCGAGCAGTGATTGCTATATATATGTAACGTAGTTTAATTGGGTCATTATTTACTGATCGATGATAGCAGTGCATTATAAAATGAGAAAATTATTACTTACAAACTGCTTAATTTCATACTTAAGATTCACAATTTAAAGTGCACTCTAATTAATTTTATTTCCATTAAACGGGGCCTTTTTCTCTCCATGCATTTTTGTAGTCATAAATCTGCACTAAAGGAAGGACGTCCTCATAAAATTTCCCTTTAATAGTTTAAACTTTCTTATCTAACGTCCCCTAAAAGCATTCATTTACATACTCATTGTAAATTAACTTGAGCTTTTTAATAAATGTTCGCCGCGAAATTGAACATTGTTTAACATCAGTGAAAACTGAAGACAGCCATAAATTTAAATACAATAAACGAGACAAATAATAAAAAGCTAATTTATATGCCACTGACCATAAACCACCAACTCAGCCATTGACAATTCACAGAAATTCTTTCAACTATTTGAAGAAAATAAATGTTAAAACAATCTTATGAAATATATACATAACGGTGCCTCCGTATTGCTTTGTGACCATGTTCGAGCAACGCATAATGTGTTCATTCTTAATATGGACACTGTTAATCAGGAAGCGGCACTAAAGAGATCACTGCAATAAACCAAACCATTTTATTTTTGTCTAGAGAAACTTATGAATACTTATGACTTAATTAGCAGGAAATGCAAATCATGTTTTTTCAGCGACCTGTCACCGACGTCTTTTGTAACAAAGTCTGATTGCTGATTTTATAACAACCATTTTTTCAGAATTTTTAACGTCTAATTTTTAACTCAAAGCTCAGTTTAGACAACACTATTAGGTAAGTTTTTATTGTATAAACTAAATCCAATCGCGTAAGAGTCACAATTTTGAAAAAAAAAAACTATTGTATTTTTTGTAAAGAAATTATTATGCTATTGCTTGAAAGACCGTTTTTCGACAAGCCAGGTACACGGAGCGCCCTGGAATTATGTAGTAAATCCAAATCTATGGTATTTTATTTTAGAACGATAGATTTTGATTAATCAGTTAAAAAATTGTCAAATTGTTCAATAGAAAGTCTTCCACAGATTCCAAGGTTGAAACTTGACATTTCGTCCCTGAAGTGAGTGACTTAATTGTAGATGTTTACAACTAAGTCAATTCTAAGGTTCTTATTGTTTTTGTCATAGAAACCACATTTTACGAGAAAATTTTGAAAAGAAGTTTTATTTTTAACTTTTTAAATGACCATACAGAAAGAACTATTAGAATAAATGTAAAAAATCTGAGATATTCGGCATCACCGCTCTAAAATCTATACCATACCACACCTTCAAAGCTGCTGGAGGGACGGACGTTAGCGAATTTTGGTCGGAAAAAAGGTAGTCGCATTTTTTCGTCTCTTCCACTCGATTGAGCACCTAATCAATCAAAGAATTGCGACTAATCATGCGATCCGAGCAACATCCGCTGATTAAGTCACCGGAACAATCTCCTCGGCACGAGTTTGGCATTTTTCGATTGTTGCACTGACCGCAGGGAAAAAAATCAAATAATTTTAATGAATTTTAAAACGCAATAGATCTTTGATAGTAGCCACAATAAATATTTAATTTCACACTCAGAAAATGAGATATTAAAAAATTTATTAAGAATTTTAGTCAGTTGACCGTTATGTACTAACCTTGACCAGTTGAAAAATTTATCTTTCAAGTTGCGCCAGACGCGATTGTTTTACTAACGGTTCGATTTAATCAATTAACTTTTACTGATGAAAAAAGGTGAGTCATTATTAAAATTCCTTAATAGGATTTTTTTATTTCCGGTTAAAAGTATGAAATTCTCCGAATGGTTTGATTGTTGAAACGGTTGTGAACCTTGTAACAGTATTATATTGTTGGAGAGTAAATTACTATATTAGTATTATTATTTTTACGAGGTTCAGACGTCTGTTGACTTAACCCGACCTACCACCTAGTAATTAACTCAAACAAAAGCTCCATTGTGTAAAAATTATTCAAATTGTTATACAGCTGGGATTGCAAATTTTTTCCGGAATTTTTAATGTCTTCATTGTGAACAGGTGTTTTTAGTAAAATTGTAGCACGGTTTCACTTCATTGATTCAACCGGAATTCAGTCACGACGATTATGAGTATTGCTACTGAATAATTAACTGTTTCATTTCGCATCTGTTTTATCACTTTGCTCCAATTACTTCCTAACCTGAAACTTTTATTGTCTTATTTTAAATAAATTTTCTTGCTCCATTGACTCCAGGTAACTAGGTACACGACCCCAATACAAAATACATATTTCCAAATCATTATCAATAGCGGTTTTATAGTTCAATTTTTTGCCTCTTAACGTGCAAATATTTGTTTACAGCTAAGTCCAGGTACCCATTGTATGTATGTACCTAGTAATTCCGTTAATCCGGACCATGTGATAGAATTTTTTCTGCAATACTTGGAGTAGGTAATTGGCCAGCATTCTTCTCCTTCGGAAGCTTCATCAGTCGGTAATTGACAGTCAATTACGATTTAGGAAGCGTGCGGTGATTGATTGACCAATGAAACCGTGACCGGAGAAGATTTGGTCTCCCGGAAATCCGAAACGGCGACATTGGGTGAGCACGTGACCGACGGCGCGCCATCTATCGACACCGGCGCCCCGAGCTTAATCCCGCCGCCGGCCTTAATTAAAGATGCATCGGTTCGAAACCGAAAAAAGACGAATGGAAATTGCGCTCGAGTAAAATATGTACATATCTAACTAAAAGCTACGTTTATATTCGTGATGCTGGAATATTCCGGAGGCAAAGCCGGAGAGATGGCGATGCCGATTAACCGAACGCAAGAAAATCAACTATCCATCAAGGCCAAATCAACAACAAATAATATTTATTCAAGTAAAAAATTAGTTTTCAAATTTGAATTGTTAGTCTGAGATCGGGTAAGATCAACAGTGCTAATCCTTTTAGGTGGAAAATGCGGTCGCTTGATTGAGTATCGCGTAAATATCGTGAAAAAGGCTATTTGTTTGCGACGTGTGCGGTAATGATCGTTTGAAGGGTCGTTACATGTCGATGATTTATTGTCCGTAATGTAAAAAAGTGAGCGAAAAATCTCGCGTCACCTCATAAACCCGAATGAACAATACATAAGGAATTCAATATCGGGCGAAAGGAAAAAAGAAGGGTTCGGGGATTATTAGTACAAATGGGGACAAAAACATTTCGAGAACAATTCGCACGACAAGGAAATGTTGATTGCCGGGCGTAAAAACAACTATTAAGTCTGATTGACAAAGTTTGCAATAAAAAGTAGAGTCGACTCGGAGCCCGGGAGCTTTTATGGGAAAGCGGGAGAGCTGAAAGGAAAGTAATTAAATCCGGAAAAAATTAGGGAAACGGGTGCGATACCGAAAATTCGGGTTTAAAAAACAGTAAATTTTAATACTACGATTAAATGGTATGCCTATGAAGCTATACATATACATACTACATTTATTTACTACAAAAGCAGTAGGTACTTACTACTACAAATTGACAGGACTTCTGGCAGTTACAGAAAAAGACACTAATTTAAAGAGTAACTCGCAGTTTTACTAAAGTATAATTTTACAAAAAAACGATTCATAAAAACTAGAGCTTTAATATGTAGTACCTAATTAAAAAAATAACTTTGAAAGAATTGTTCGAACAAACATAACTAAAAACAAAATAGGACAACTGAAAAACTAGCAAAACTAATAAAATAATATGAATTAAAAAAACCATGGTTCTAATAAATTGTTTAAAATAAAGATAATGTAGAAGGCTCAAGGCACAATAAATTTTCTAAAACCAATGTAATAAAGCTTTCATCAAGTGGTTATGCTGAATTAGATATGACTTAAAAGTTACATAACAAAATAAAATGGTTAATTTTATTACAAGTACCTAAAATATAGTTTTTGCTGATAAATCGTTGCTGTTTCCGGACGAGGCGAAGCCAAGTCTAAAATAACAGATGAATCCGCAAAAAAGTTTTAGGTACGTGTACCTAAAATAACCATTTTACGTACCTACTATTTGATTGAGTCACTAAAACAGCTATTTTCGGGAGTTTATACAAAAAATATATTTGTTCTATTTCAATGTCACAATGAGCAATTTATGCAACTGTTTTCATTGAATCGTATCACAAACTACTCGTATCACAATGCAAGTGTTTGTAATACTTGTTAAGAAAATTTTTTTCTTCAAAAAATTTTCTATATAGGTTTTACTTTTCGAACGAGAAACCCTCGATATCTCGGCCATTTGAAGTCGTATCGCGATGAAACTTGTACCAATCGATTCTACGTCAAAAAAAAAAAGTGAAATTTTTGTCTGTCTGTCTGTCCGGATTTCTGCGAACCGCGATAACTCGTCACAGAATAATTCTTTTTCGATGAAATTTGGCCAGTAGGTGCCCTTCGGCCGCCTTAAGAACCCTATTGATTTTGGAGCCGATCAGCTGACGGAAACGCCTGTTTTCACTAAAATTCGGGAAAAGTGAGGTTATGACCGTATATTACACACCTCTAACCAACACGATCTCGCATTGGAGACCGGTTAGAGTTAGAGTGGGTGCGGTGGCGCGTTAATCTTGAATCGAGTGAGCCCCATCGGATGCGTAGCTTTCGTGAGCCCCACTCAGGGACGCATCCTTCGTAAACCCTAATCGGGGGCGTTGCCCTAGTGAGCCCCATCGGGGGCGCAGCTCCCGTAAGCCCCATCGGAGACACAGCCCCCGTGAGCCCCACTCAACTGAAAAATTAGATTAGATTGACCATTAAAGAAAAAAATTTTCTTTTCGCCTTTTTTCATCGAATAAATGCAAATTAACGATCAATTCACATCAATTCCCGTAAAGAGCTAAGCAATTTAAAAAGCAACAAACTATAATTACAAAACGGGGAGACACAATATAAAATGGCCCGAAGGGCCAATACAGCGTCGCAGACCAAGGTAAGCGAAGCGCAATCTTGTTATATAATATAGTATTGAGTATTTTTCTAAAAGTTTATCAATCCCAAAAAGTTTTTATCAACTTTAAATTTTTGACATTTAATAGATTGAAAAAAAAAAGAGGAAGCATAAAGACATAAATAACTAGGTGTATCCGGCTGTTGTTAACTCCAAACATAAAAGAAGAGTGACATATGTCATGTTTCCGTGCAACTAATCAATTAGTTAAAAAGCATCCAATTCCGTGTTTGATAAACGCCTCGTTCCCAATACGCCTAATCTTGTCAGCATATATCACCTCGGAACACGTTATTGCTCAATGAGAAGTCACAAGAACGGATTATAATTGAATATATTGCTAGCGTAAATCAGGATTAGAGGGTCGGAAACATAACAAACAATTTCGTAGCGACACAGTGTCGATCTGTGCTAATTACCATCCTGTCTCTTCAATGCGACCAGAAACACACACGTAAAGTATGCAAGATGCACACCCGATTGGTGTTCACGTGGTGCTCCGAGTTTCCGAAAGCCATCTGTTATCAGCGATAGCATCGTGCAATAATATACTACATTCCAAGAGTCCCACTACAGTGCAGTAGTATTGATATCTCATGATCACAATACCGTTACAACACCAAACATGAATTCATCTTCTTGGGTGGAAGAGAACGCGCTAAGATCGAGCCGCCATGATTCATGGGACCGTGCTCGAGGCAATCGCAGAGATATACTCTATGGCCGACATAATTCCTAATCAGAATGCATACGAAGAGATGTCACATGGGCGGATGATGGCTTCCGCCAACATCTATCATCGGAGGAAGCGAACATGACGCCGGAGATGTTACAGCCATGATCTACATCTTTATTTCATGACAGGAGAGATACAAATAGCGATTGATGCGACAAGACATTTCAATCACAAAAAAAAACGCCATTATACAACAAGGTTTTTAAAAAAACCCCACAGTCAAAACACCCCACTCACCGAGAAAACTCCGCTTTTTTCTATCTCTCGATCACCCCACTCACCTGAAACAAGGAAAACCATCATTAGAAATCGAAATAATGAAAAGTGAATTGCGTAGCATGACAATGGAAATAGTTAGTTCTGTGTTTTTTCTCGGTGCTGATGACCGTTTTAACGGGCTGTTTTCTGGTCACGTCCACTCGGCTAATTTAAAATTGTTCTCCCGAAAAAATTTTGTTAAGACATCTAAGTGACAATAAAGTGCGCGAAATTCTTAAATGTTCCCAATTCCAGGAAAACATATTGAATCTAACAGGCATAAAATTTCATTTTTGAAAGAAACATTCAATTCGTAGAACGCCTCTTGTTCATTATCTATGAACCAGAGCCAAAAAAACACCAAACTCATTTGTTGCATCAGAGGTGTGTCTTCAACAATAGCTCGACGCTCTCTTAACTAGTTTTTTATTGTCTCGGATCAGTCACGGTTTTAATCCGTAATGGTCATGGGCACGTGCTCCCAAATTCCCCCAAAAGTCCATTTTTTTTTCGCTTCCTAATTAAGATCCGTTCCCGGTGCTAAATCCCGGAATCTGGGAGCTTTGCCTACATCCGAGAGGATTTCGAATTCGCCTCGATCCTTTGATTCGGCGCCTAAAGGTGGCTCTGCAAGGAGAGGATCAGTGGCGACGGGAAACATCGTAAAATACTGCGGATGAAACGTCGGCAAACGTTCCGAACGCGTTTTAATATTTTAGTTGAACCGAAAACCGTAAGAGGGTTTACGAGTAAAAGAGGAAAAGGTGATTTCATATGAGGGTTGTAAAGGCCAGCTTAATCATGATTGGGACGATGCTCTTTTGACGCTAAAAGGGAAAACGACGACATTGGACACCTAACGGAGGGAAATCGCCCTCAGATGAGACCTGAAGCTTTTAGCGGACTTACAGTGATCTCGCATAAGCATATAACAAGTAAGGTGATATCTATCTATAAAATGTAGTCAAGGATCTGATCATTTCGTTTTTATATAAAAAGAAATTTATAAATGCATAATAGCAATTTACGTTATTATTCTTTTTACGTTACCAGTAGCGTAAAAAGCATATAACGTCACGTGTATCGTAGCACGGTTTATTTTATCCTATCTCCTCTCAAAAAATAGAAAAGCTTATTTTTAATGACATTTTAAACTTCGATGTCACATTTGACGTTTAGTGAAACTTCAAAGGAATCACTTTTAAATTCTGTTTCGGTAATACCGCGAGCTCACTATACTCTAAAAACGCTCTGAACCAATCTCATTTCGATGCCATGATAACATGATCGGATAAAATACATAATTAAATCACATCTTCATAGAAAAAATTGGTTCACAAAAAATATATACTTAACAAAAAAAAAATCATAAAAAAACAGTCATTATGTACTTGTAAAAAGTAGTAAGTTTTAAGAGTGACAGTACATAAGTATGTACTGTATTTATATACACATAAATAAGTATTTATGCTTCCATATTTAAGATTTATCATTTAAGAATTAACAGATTTGACGTTTTACTAAATTTTCGAATTTATACAGGGTGTTTCACACAACTTTACGAGGCTTGCGCCTAATGTAGGCACTCAGATATACAAAAGTCACAAAACACTAGATACAAATAATACACATTTAATTATTCAATTTTTGGAAACCCATGGCAGTAGTTGTCAAACTAATCACTCTTTCACTAATAGTCATAAACTGCAGTTTTTCAGAAACAATTATCATTTGTTCTATCAAGAGACGGCATGAATATGATTTTAGTTTATCTATCTTAATCACTAATTAACTAAAAACGTTGTAATTTTTGAAGGGGGTAAACAAACTAGAAAAGATTATCCAATTTTTCAACATTTGTAATCAGTTCGTATCGGAATATGTATTATTGATTGCATCTTACAGGCAAAGGCCTCGTAAAATTACGTGAAAACACCCTGTATTTCTAAATTAACCAAAAAGTACTTATTCAAGGATACACCGATGTAAATCTTGTATTTTACACAAACATTTGCTAAATTAGTAACGATTTCTGGGAATCTATAAACTATATTCTTTAACAGTTTCGATGAGTGCAACATCTTCCATATTAATTCTTATTATTTCAAAAAAAAAAAGGTTCTGACAGTCACAGATTTTAACAACTTCATTTGAAATTTGACGTAAAAAGTTGGGAACTCTTAAATTAAATTAAATCTTAGACACTAGGATAGTATAAATGTTACCATTGAAAATGCATAATTGATCTTCTTAAATGTAAATTCTTAAATTAAATCTTAAATGATAAATTTTAAATATGGAAACAATAGAAGCGATAAAGTTACAGAAATGCTGAAGTCAGAACCTAGACAAAGTAGTGTCAGTAAAGATTGACATTCGTCAAAAAAAGAAATTGTAAGTTTGGTTACGCAACGTTGGAGTACAAAATAAATGAATAAATAGTTTAACTCCTTTTAAAGCATTGGCCCTGACGTGGTGCCTTGCGGTGTCGTAATTTCGCTCCCATCCCGTCCGTATGGCAATTTATCGTCCATTAACTGATTTTAAGGAGCTTGAAGGCACCACAGTGGTCTGTTAGCTCCCAGCGCGTCCGTAATATATCAACATTTCCACTCTTGCTTCCGTGTTGTCCAGTGCATCTCTCGTATGCGTTACATAACCGTGAAGAAATTAAAATTACAAGCACGCGAACTCTTTCCATCTCCCCGAAAAAAAAAACCATGTCCCTGATGAGATCCCGATTAGATAAGATAATCTATTAGTCGTATGGATGCATAATGGATGAGAGTCGGTGATGGTAAAGAAAACGTTCACATTTGTCGCGCGCCCGACCGAATTCGAGCTTGTACAAGCACCAAATTGACATGTCGTGTTTCTGCTAATGATGTTGGGCATTGTTTGCCGACTCCCCACATTCGACAAGTGACCACGACCGCCTATAAATTTGCATAAATCGTGCCAAATTCGATAAAAAATGGTAAAGTTGACTTAACGGTATTGAGCAATAGTTCCCAATAAAGGATCGCGTCATTGTATGCTTATATTGGAATCTTGTATTACGATTGGGATTTTTGAGACGGCGATAGCTTTATCCATACGTCACGAGTTAGCACACCTACAATCCGGGTTCCGGGTGTACCGTAATCACAGGACGATCGACTCGGCTTTATATTTAATTACGGCATTGTTTGCGATTGATTTGCACTTCCACGAGAACGCCCGTCTATGAAATCAACAAAGGCCAATTGCATTTCGATTCGGCATCGGAAAAACACAAGCTGATAATTGATTGTGCAAGAACAATGAGATGGACATGTGCACAGCGCCAACCACTCGAGAAACTAAACGACCACTGAAAAATTGTTTCCGCAGACTCGCCACCGGAAACGTAAACACCGACCGATGTAATATCCCGCATCATTAAAGCTATTATCAACCAGTACATATACATTTTAACTTGGTTATGTGACGTTGACGACGAAGCTAATACCATTTCATACTTACTTAAACTGCATGCGATGACCAACATAAATAACATCCACCAAGACCAAGTTTTCATATTTGTTACTGCAATTACTTTATAACTTATTACAGACGACGGTTACAATAAATCTGTCGTTCGATTATGTTCTCAAAGCCGGTATTCGGCGAAAAACACAAATTAAATACCGTATGAACAAAAAACGAGCTTCTTCCACTTACGACGCTCGGGTTATAGAGCGGCTTCTCTTGAACCTGTTGCTTAATGCTGATCCTTTTAAAACCATCATGAAAAAAACAAGAAACATAATCATCGAGGAAATTTTACGAGGTGTACCGCAAGAAACAGAACTCGTTAACGGAGAGGGCGCCACAGGGAACACGGCAAGAACGTTCTTGCTGATTTTCATGAAAAATCGTCACCACATAGAGCTCTTATAAATGTTTCAATCAGCGATTTCAAACCTATCCCTGATTAGCAAATAGCTCAAAATTTTGCAGAAAAAACTTCAGAACAATAATTTAGACAACCACAAAAAGAAAATCCCTATACATACCCATATTCAAATATGTAATAACTCATAAAAAGTTTCTTGTTGCACTATAAAAAAAGTAAAAATAAACCTTTAGATAGGAAAAATCACGAGGATAGACCGGTGCGTCATTAATTTCATTTTTTCATTACCAACACAAAAGTGAAATAAAACACAATTACATTAAATAAAAGCCTTTGCAAAGAATCGTACCAAGCAACACTTTCATCAATAAACAACTTCTAACTCGTAGACATTGAACCTGATGTCAAAAAATTGACGTTTTGTCATCGCGATGTAGTGAGGAGAAACGTCAGTATTATACCGGTCTACCATCGAGATTTTACCATATGCCTTCTCAAAGCACGTATTCTAAAACATTAGTTTCATTAATTTCAAAAAGTCTAATGAGAATAACTATATCTGCGAAAAAAAAATTCTCATAATTTTTTAAAAAATATAGTAGACGGCAACCTCTCTTACAATTTTGAAAAAAAACTTTTCAAAAGTAATCCTGAACCACAGGAAAATATTAAAAAGAACCTGCTTCAGTTAATTTGGTTTAGACTTGTAGTAGAAAGCACCACAACAGACTTTAACCCTAGGATGCAAAACGTGGGTATTTTGTATCTGACTGTTTGTTCAGTTTCAAATTTCTTTTTTATTTTTACTAATAATTTTATAAGATTATAGTTATGCCTTCTTTATATTGTTTTTAATATAATAGTTGAAGTTATATTTTACAAATTTAGTAATTTACAGAATAAAAAAATATTTTAAGTCATTACATATAACGCGGGTGTTTCAAGGTATTCAAATATTGTGTGATTTTTAAGTCAATTTTAAAAGATATTAAAAAATTTATTTCAAATGCGCAAACAAAACAACAAGCAACACATCAGTAAAAAATTAACAACCAAAAAAAGAGCCTTACAAAAACAAGAAAAAAACCCAAAAATGCAACCTACTGTGTGTATAAGAAGCAAACCTACATGTAAGAAACACATAAATGTGAAAAATTTTAATAAAGCTTTTGTTTAAATAAACAACTATTATTTTATCAATAATGATTAAAATCGCGGTGATCAAAATTCTCTAGGGTATTTTTCACGTTATGTAAATCTGTTGGTTGGAACAGTCATGCATCCTAGGGTTAAAGAATTAATTCTGTTAGCTGTCCGAGTAGTACGTGAGTCATCCTCGTTATTTTTCCGAAAAACTGTTATTTTGTTGACAAAACTGGTCACGCACAATTTCCTCGTTTTAATTAAGACACTCTGCTTGCAGTTGTTCATCGACAACAATTATTTACAGCGATGTCCTCGTCTTGTCGTAAAGCGGATGAATTATGGACCGGACTTGATACATATCAAAACGAGTTGTCAGCAGTACTTGACGCTGCACGGCGTAAACTGCCCGCCATCTATTAAATATCACCAATTTACCTAATTAATTTACCCAACACGTCGCTTATAATCATCACGCATCAGGTGTTTGTAGTAACAATTATCGCCTCTGTATGAGAATAATCTCGCTCGTATGCAAAAAAACAGAGCAGGTTCTAGCTAATGATTGACAATTTAGTGTTTCGAAAAGCAACATTGAGAGCTTCAAGACGGTAAATCTTGTCGACTTGAAAAACCAACGCTATTTGTAAAATTTCACGCTTCATATAATCCTATTTTCTTTGGTTCTGTTTTAATAGTATAGCTTGATTATAAGCATGAAATAGTGTCCAATGTCTTTTTATTTCCGTTCAATATAAAAAAGTGACGATTTCGGTACAAAAGTGTTGATGATAATCGTAACAATCAGAAAAAAATTCCTAACGGAACTCGCTTCCATTCAATCAAGACATTTCATGTATGCTAACAAAGATTTTTTATTGAACAAAAATGCTAAAATCCTAACGAGAAACCGAAAGCTATAATTTAATAAATGAACCACAATCAGAATAGTTTATTCTGCATGTAATCGCGACAATACGCCGTCTAACGGCATATTTCTATAAATTACGGACATCTGCTACGAAATCGAATCATTCAAACGTAGCATTGCCAAATCATCAACATTTCAAGCTTCCACCTTTAATTGCTAACCGATCGAAATTGATATTTCCTCCAGTAATGGCAAGTGACCGTCCTTGAAGACGGCCTTGTGGCCGAAGCTGCATTGACTCCATCGAAAGATTTTAATACGAACATCATCAAAATAGATGGAAACGTACAAATGACGTGCAAAAACGCTAATGATGTCATAAACTAAACAAGTTCGAATACTATAAACCTTTTTCAAACTATTTTCAATTAAGAGTGCTATAATTACCTTCAATTAATTCCCGGTATTAGAAAATTATACACCACAGATTTTAATTTGGCTTTGGTTTTTCTTTGAGTAATTAACAGGCGGCAAAATAACGACCGGTACTTACCCTTTACACCGATTACGCATTCCAAAGATAATTCTTGTTCCTTTCCAAAAAAAGCCTTCCGGCAGGAAGGTACAATAGTAGCTTCCAACAAATTTCTAATAACAGTCTTTAAATGTCAGTAGCAACTTTAAAATTTGGGGTATTTTTCAATTGTATTTAAATTTTAAACAAAAATTAACGAATCTGTGGAGTAATTTAGTATACTATCTAAACGTTGATACCTTTATATTTACAAAAAATTGCATTTTGTATAACAAGATAGATTGAATAAGAGGAAAAAACAGCTATTGCCAAATTATAAAAATAACATAAAAATAGTAGTACAAAAGTAAGAGAAAATCTTGTAAAAGATTGGCAAATTAAAAAAAAAGTGAAACACGTACTACAATAAGTACATGATTTTGTAGAAAGGTAACAAATGAGAAATAACACAAACAGAAAAAAAAATGTACCAAAACAAAAATAGGTATGTGAATGTGGATTTTTTTGGAAAACCTAATCAAATTCAATTTTTAGAAAAAGTGTTGCAATAAAATTTATGTGAGATTTCCTGGAATTAATTCAAAATCTGCCAATAAACTTGTTAGAATGCTAAATATCTTGTTAATGTGTGATAAATTTATCAACAAGATCTCTAGTTCTTGTTTAATTTTTGCAAAATAATGTTGACATAATATTACAGATCTCGGATTCTCACACAATTTTTTGTCATTGATAGAATATAATTATTATCCAAACTGTCACATAAATGATGATATATTGCTGTTTAGGAATAAATGAAGACAAATTTGGCACGTAGATAATTAATTTGAAATCGTGCCAAATGTTAAGCTTCTGATGTTGGATGGAATCATTCCTTCCTCACAATCCCGGAATTCTTTCACATTATAAAAATACAACGAGCTTATCTTATTCAGATGCGATTCGCACCGTTAGCTCCTTATTGTATTTATCTGCTGTTTTAGCATTTTGCTGTATATTAAGCTCGCCTGTGTATTGTATGATAACATCATTTAAGCCACGTTTCAACAAAAAGTATTATAAAATTTTTCCTGGACATAATTCCTTGTAATTAGTGTTTTAATTATAAAATCCACGTCAATTTGAACAGGAGTTAGGTTACAGATGATCCTTTCACTAAATTTATGCTAATTGCAGCCACTAATTCGATGCTAATTAGCGTGTCAACAATGCAAGAATTAATTTTGCTTTCAGTTGCTTGACTATTATTGGCTATTAACACCGATGATAATAACAAGAAGAGATTTTACTTTTTCACTTTCAAAAAAGGTCGAATATAGACATCATCACGTCGAGATGACTTTCCCACGTATCGAAACAGTCGTCAAACTAGAGTGAGGCAATAATATTAAATCGCCTGAACAACCATTACAACACTGTCTAGAATTGGATTACGTCTAATGTAAACAGGAAACAATTTGGTGTAATATCCACCAATCTGTATTCACACTTGGCAGGTTTCTAATTGACAATTTTCCTGTCAAAATAATTGCCTCAAATCAAGGAAAACTAACAAAAGATTTAGAGACGAGGCAATCTATTTCTAGTGTTTTTTCCTCCGTTGGGGCAGATTTATTCCGACAAGATCTACATATAGCAAAAAGTCCGTGAATCAATGCCTCGAATATGGATCTAAATCATTCACTTCCTGTTGGCCGTCGCGGTCCAGACCAAAGAGGTAAATCTTTCGTTATTCTCACGCTTCGACCGCGCCGGAAGATCCTATCGATTACTTATTACAACTGTGTATTAATTTCCGAACACCAAAACCGATCTATATCTCCGGCGTACAATTTCACGAACGGCAATTAAGATCAAACACCGATCGCTATCGTAGGAAATTATTGTTTTACCAAATGGAGGTCCCGACTCCATGAATCGCTAATTATCCACCGACTCGCACAAATTAAGAAAGCAAGCGTCTGCTAAAAATCCCGATCCTTAGAAAGCTCGTGGCAAAGTGCACATCCCAGTGAATTTATTTCGTACGTCGCGTCTTTTAATCTAGCATTAAGCATGACGAGGCCTTTCTTTCCCATTATAGCAAATGCCTGAGAATATAAATATTCCGGCCGTGAGTAACACTTAAAAGATAATGCATACATAGGTATATAAACGAGCACTGCTATAAAATAAAACAGGAAGATAACCCCGGATTAATTCGTACGGTACTCTAATGCGACATCTTGAGCGTTGTTTATTTTTTAACACGTCACTGTCGCATTGTTAATTGTTAACGTTACGCCGACTGGAAACTCGCATGAACCATTTACAAAGACAATGGCGCATCCACCACGAAAAATGAAATTATGTTTAAGTAAAATCCCTCAAGCCACGACAATGGAAGAAAAAAATAATGGAAAAATGTACGACGCTTTTAAGAAATATAAATCATAACAAAAATCTTTTTTTCAAAAAAAAAACTATCCTGCCAGTAGGTACACAAAAGTAACCAAGTCCTTGCTCTATCTAAATACGAGTATACAAGTATTTCAATTTAGTTTTTATAAAGTAAATATAAAAAACTGCCTATGTTTATACAAAAAATGATGTCAACCCCATTAAAATAATTAATAAATGAAAATATGTAGTATAATAATAGTATTAGACAGAAAAAAATATTATTCGTAACGAGTAAGCAATGAAATTTTGTTTCAGAGTTGGACCTGACAGAAATTTTAATCCTTTATTTAACTGTCACAAGTTGAAAACATTACTTTTCTGAGACAATATACAGATCGCATGATTTGTTTAAATACAGAAATAATTATTAACAAAATTTAAAAAATAAATTACGAAATTTTTACTAAATTTTAAAATACCGGGGAAAGTGGATTGCTTAGGCTATAACATAAAATTTGGCAAAAGTGGCCTTTCTAGTGTGCCTATTTTGTATAGCACGTATACTCATGGCATTTACATTCAAATTTAAAATCCTTTAAAAATTGAAAATCCTTTAAAGATTTAAAAATCCTTTATAATATAGTTGGGGCTTTCGGACAAATACTCACACAACATACAAAATTTAAGTGAAATTCTTAACACTAATCTAAAAATCAAATAAAAAAAACAATTAGCGTTTCTATAAGCTGTAGAATTTTAGAATCGCAGATTCTAGAATTCTAGAAAGAGAAAATTATGAGTGTAAATTTATCTAAAATTTTGAGCCAAGATAAACTGTAATCAATAATTTAATTTTTCCAGTGTAATAATTTTACACACACATAGCGGTCCCAATTCATCTATGCTAAACAATTTGTCTTTGAAAAAATAATAAAATTAGATTACAAATTAATTAATAATTAATTAACATGTGTTTGTTTCTATGCATTTTGTATAAAAATTAGTAGAAGGTGAAATAAACGAAAGAAAATATTTTCAATCCACTAGACCACCTGGTATATATTATCTCACAGATATTTTATATCCTGCTATAAAAATTGTTGTGTCATATTTATCTAAAGTTAGTCGTTTCTGTAAAATTATCTTAATAATCCTTTTAAATCCTCTTGCCATTTAATATAAAAAATTAACTCGTTTCCATATTTCTACATAATCGTAAAGTCACTCAACTAGATGAGAGCATATTCCGTAGTCATCTCTACAACTATTAAATAAAGCAAACATTTCCCGTACAATTTTAAAATTCGTGTACCACACGGACCAATGTTCTTCTCAGTAAAGACAAAAGAGTTCCAAATCTTGATCATTTTTTGCGATAATCAGATTATCTATCAGACCTATAACTGTTCCTTCTTAACCAGTCTTAAAATTATAGTTCCGATTGCCAAAACAACTCAAATAAATAAATCATCTAACCCATAAAAACCAGTCCAACAAAAGCCTCCATCAACCGGTAATTACCAAAAAGCAAGACCGTCACGAGATCTCGTCTCGCCAATTCCCAAAATAAATCAACTCAACTGTGACTTGCAGCAAAAGGGAGCACACAGCAAGCACCAGTTCATTCCACTTGCGACCTTCAGCATCCCTCGACCGGCCTTGTCCCCTCAGCTAATGGTTCCAGTGCTACTCGACAAGAAGTCGCTCGATTGTCACCGGTGGCGACAAGTTAAACTATATTTTGTGGTTGCAAAACGGTTTGAATTTTTGAATCCTAGATTCTGGAACACTTTCTGCGATTTTTTTCTTCGGATCAATCAATTCGGTATTGCTCTTCTTGAAACAATCAATTTCCGCTATAAATCTGCTAAATCAATGGTTTATCGTTGTTTAAAAGCTGCCCTCGGCCGTCGATTTATCTATATCACAAAACCACGACTGTGATAACTTTCGTTCTCGATGGAATGATTTACCGTCGCCTGAATCGCTACGTATTACAATAATACGCGTAAAGTGAAACTGAGATTTATGTTAGAGATCCTGCAGGTCAAAATCGTGGAAGATGGATTTGGACACGGCCTTTTTTTTCCCTACGAAACCACCAAAAATGTGTCTATTTTTGAAATTCCGGGAGTTCGATGTAAGATCTCGTTATCTTTTTGTCTAGTCAAGACATATGAGCACGTAGAATGACTAGGCAACACTAACACTCATATTTCGAGCTAGAAACTGATATATTAATTCGGTGCGAAAAAGAAGCCGCTCTGTATAAATCGATACGCAGAATTTCTTGTAAAATTTCATGGTAAAATCTCGCAGCAATAATTGAATGGTCACTGGTGAAAAAATTCCCAAAGGAAAAAACTGCCAATCGACGATTGAGGCTAATGCATTTTTCGATCCACTTGCACGCCACCTGGTTTCTTTTTGCATTCTCCATCAGAATGCGAAATACTGGAAACGTCCTTCAAACGCGTCTTTCGGACTCTCTATTATGTAAATTGCGTAATTAAATTTTATCCGCAATGCGAGTACCGTTACAAGACTGCCTACTGACATTTTAATTGTAAACAAATGAACCAAATCTATGTCGTTCTACTTATTTGCTACAATTTCAGTCATACATAATTTTTTCTAGCCATGAACCCGTTTAAAACGTTTAGTATTAAACCGCAGTGAGTAAATAAAATTTAAAACGAACAAAACCTGTGAATTTGTTAAAAGATTGTGTTTTTGGAACGGTTATGTGGTCGGTTTATTGAGGAAACTGAAGCACTTTTAAATGGACGCTTTTACAATCTGGGTCGTTCCAATAACGGACCATTAGACATAATAACACTATAAAAATCATGTAATACAAGTAAAAACGCTCAACTGGACGGCCATTACAGCAAGGAAGACTTAAATTTAAGGAGCAAGGCTGGTCTGCAGAGCCTGGGGGATTACAGTGCTCGGAATTGGCACCAGTCGATCATGTAATACTGCAGTACTCAAAAAAATGCTGCAAGTAAGAAGACGTAATAACCCTTTATTACACGACATTCATAAAATGGCAAATAAGACGTCGTAATGACTAAAATACAGGAGTTATAAGGCTTAATGTCATACCTTGAATCAGCACTAATTTTAAAAGTGTCGTCTCCTTGTTGTAATAACTTGAATTTTCGTACTTATACAACACTAATTAAAATAAACTAAATAGAAAACTTAATTGAAAAATAAAGCAGAAAACATGTCATAAAAATCAATCTTATATTGTAATACAATGAACTAAAATCTGTTTTTTAAAGTAAAAAAGCTCATCTAAAGCGATTTTTTTTATAAAAACAAATAATCATCACCCTTTAAATAGTAAGTATATTAAAGTACAAGTTGCAGAAGGTTTTCAAGCACAAATTTGAAATTCCGAAACGACACGCGTAGCGACGAGTTGAGGAACAAATGATTGCTTGAAGACCCTTCTGGAAAACAAGTGCTTTAAACAATTTTTTTCTATTTTGTCGCTTTATATCATTTTTATAAATTAAAAGACGAGAATAAAAAAAAAACTTGTAGAGAATTTTGCGACGGTTGGCGACATTTATGTGGAATAATTTTAGGCGACTTGAAAAAAATAAAAATAATTCTTATTTTCACATTTAAAAATAAATAGTGAAAAAAAGTCCGTCACTAAAATTAAATTAACGCAAAAGACTTATTAAAGCACTCAAATGACGTCATTTGGGTGGTGGAATAGACTTATCCTAAACGCAAAATAGAAAAAATAGGTTAAATGGAAAAAAAAATTAGTTTTGTAAAAAAATATTTCGTTTAAGAAAAACTGCAAATCTCATCTCAATTCCGAAACAAGCCCCCTAAAAATGAAAAATTGCTTAAATTTCACGCACTGTACGTCGCGTCATTCTCCCCGACACGCAATTAGCTTCCAAACGCGACTTTTTTCCCCACTTGTAGAATTTATATGTCGTAAATCAAGACCAGGTGTCGCTAGTCCGGTTCTGCATTATTCCCATGTAATAAAAGGGCCTTAATTGTGTGGACGCGCACACCGGTAACTGCTCTTCTTTTGCGTCTTGATAAGCTTGGAGCTGTTAATAGCGAACCTATCCTAAGCCATTTATTATATTTGTGCGCTATAAATTTTCATTAGAGACGCTTTTTCTAACCCTATCTTTAATTCGAGCTAAAGTGCACATCATATGCGGAAATTTACTCAATCACTTAATATCAAAAAAAAATTATATGTACTAGTGGAGTTAGAATCAAGAGAGCTTGATCGATAGCTCGAGTATATGTATAATGAAAAGTTTTAAAGCTGGTGCACCGGATGGTAATCCGTTGAGGTGATTTTTTCGCTCATGGTGTAATCTATACCATTAAGAATACATGATATGATCAAGTAGGTGGAGAAGCTATTAATAATTCGGTTTAAAATGAGAATGCAATAATTTATACCGGTCAATCATCGCTAATTTATGCATAAAATGATCAAAGTTTATTTTAATGAGATCCTATCTGTAATAATCAATTTCGTAAAAATTTTTTGACGACCTGTCAATTCCTGCAAAATTCCAATCACCAATAAACAAGAAATAATCCCATGAACAGAGTTCTCGGAAGTGCCAGTATCACCCTCTTGCAATCGAACTCGAAGAAGCGCTATAAAACAGTGACGATTTGTCAATGACGGTTGCAGGTAGGAGTCTAATCAAAAAATCGCGCGAGTAAACGTGCCTATGTTAAACAAGTTGCTCCTCGTGCCGACTGTGGGCGTATCGTCATCAGGAGCTGCCAACCGCCAGTTGACAACTGCAGAGCTTACACGACTCGAATTGCACACTGTTTATCTTTGTTAAATAATGGGTATTTGTGTTTTGTCTTTGGGGAGCTTCTGTTTGCTTTTGCTCAGGCGCCGCGACACCCGAAACGTTAATCATGGAGAGGGACGGCCACAAATGTTCGCAATTTCACAAAAATCTCAAAAAATAATCCAGACATCGACGCCACATCACAGCAAAATCAATCACAAACGCATTTCGGCTGACTCAGATTTCAGCTTGACTTTAACAAAACAGGATTATTTTGAGGGTTTAAGATAGTTGAAGAATTTGTTACTTGAAAGGAAAATAGATTTTTGTGCGAGAATATTTTGGGCCCGGAATTGTTATTCCGGAGTCAGCGTCTGTGGGCCCGTTTCAGCACGGTCACCATTCGTCAATTACGTGGTTGCCTTGCAGACTTTTAATGTCTGGTCGGTTTAATAACGTTGCTGCCTTCAAGACCAGTGCAATAATAACTGATGATGTGTTGCGCTGCCTATGAATACACGATCCTTTTACTTCCCCTTTAATTTGCTTATCCCATCCATATATGGCATCTAATTACATGTTATTGCTATTATCATCACTCTTTGTACTCTTCATGTAGATTGTTTGAGCGTTTCTTGTTCGCGAGGCTACTCTCACATTGTTTCCCTTTTTCTCGTGGAATGTGTAGAAACGTGAAATTCGGCCAAGCTCACATAATAAGAAAAATCGCAGCACAATCTTTCTTGGTCATCGACGCTGTCGGATAAATCCGTACTATCAAGTGCTCTTTATCATTATTGCTATTGTCATGTCCATAATAGCATATGCGTACACTAGAATTACACCGGTTCGTGTATGGAAAATAATACAGAGGACAAGTAATTACATATAAGTAATATCATGTTACTACTTATTGTATAAATAAAGCATTTAAGATGGAACGATAAGACTTCAGCGACTTTGGTACGTACACATACCCTACCTACCTACATGAAATTATTTATCTCCTCCGGAGGATAGAAAAACGGACGGCCTCTATTTAATGTTTAATGTAGCACATTTACAACCGGATTTCAAAATTCAATGACAATATTTAACGACACCGCTTTATAACTAGATGGTTGTTCTACCGACAGTCGGAAAGACGAAGAAATTGGCACGGATAACTGTGTCAAATGGCACGCGAAACGATCATTTTCGCATCGCAAGGAAATACCAAAGCGGTACGGTCTTGTCTCGGAGAGCTCGTTTCACGCTCTGGCTCGTTCCAAGAGTTAATTAACGGATAAGCGACGGAAAAGCGCCCAAATTCATTTGACATGTGTCGGGAGAGATATTTCGGAATGACAAGAACGGAGACGCAATCACGAAAATGCACAACATTCATTTACTCACTTTGCTACGAAATGTATACTCCAAATACGAGTAAATTTAATACTAATCCTAAACAGAAGGCAGTGATGGGTTCTGCCATATGTACAAATCACAAATCGTAGTATTTTCCACCCATTACCTTTAAACTACTCGCAGAATTCGAAAAATGCCTTCACAAAGTAGTATAACTCTGCAAAATATGCGACAAAGATCGTAAGAAGAAAGATTACGTTGCAAAATATTACTTAAATTGAGACATAAAAAGTACAAGAAAACAAACATCTGTTTGTAAAACCAATATTTCAGTCAATGTTTTCATAATATTCTCTTTTTTGATACGTTCTACTGCCTCTAGGCTAAAATATAACATTAGTGAATTGATTAACTGAAAACTTTCCCTTAAAAATCCGGATGCTTTTTAAAGAATTTTTTAATTCTCATTCAACTATCCAACCCCTAAAAACAACTGTCTCATCTAAGATATTAGTCGATGTCCTAATATTTCTCCTTTCAAAACCTGTAAATAGTTGTGCAATTCAATCAGGTGTTCTTGCAGTTTCAAATATAGAAGTACTTCTTCACCTTTTTTCAAGTTTTATAATGTCTTTTCAACAGTTTTTTTATTAATACATTTATCAAAACTTTGATAGTGACCTGTTATTGGATTTTTGATTAACTCTTTTTCAGTTCTTAAACAGTTATGATTAATTTTCAAAGTATCTATACAGATCGATATTTTATAAAATAGTATTAAAAACATTTCTCTATTCATAATCATAAAGTACCGATTGTCAAGAAAAAGAAAGACCCTGAGTCGCGGACAGTAGACAAAATAAAGATGATAAAAAGAGCTTCTCTCTATTGTACACAGATAGACAAAGTGCATCACTCTCTTACTCTCTTATTGGCTCTTCGATCTTCCGCGCATCTCGTGGCCTTTCTTATTCTGTGAAGTTCTAATCATGAAATTTCCTTGCATGTAAAAAGTTCGAAAGTATAAAATTTAAAATTCATTTAACAATTGATATAAAATATCAAATTCGGGTTAGGAAGTTGTTGATATGTTACGTTATTGATTCAGGTTGGGAAATGGCCACTTCCTAACTCGAAAACTGATAAGGAAGTGACCTCTCCCAACCTGAATTGTCGTATGTCATGGTTTTCAAGATTTAATAAATTCTTTATTAGCTTTCTGTTCGTTAAGGAGGATGATTTAGAATAAAATAGTTTACAAACCTTGGTGGTCGCTTCATCATAACGCGATTCATTACTAGCTGATAATTAAGCACCTCCCACCTCGATATTTAATCTACTATTAAACATATTTTTTAGACAACTATAACTAGAAAAAATTTCTTTAAAAACTGCTGGTTTGAAAACATATACTTTCTTATTTAACGACTTGCAAGAGGCCAATTTGCAATCATTTTCTCTGTAGATAAATTAGTACCTTTTGAAAGTTCTTACTATGTAAGAAATATTGTATTGTAGTTAACAAAAATATTTCAATAGGTTATTTCTGAACATCCAAATAGACCAGAGTCGTCATCCTAAGCTTTAAGAAAATAAGTCAGTTAAAATAAGTCAATTAAGAAAAAAAAACTAGAATATTTGGCACAAAATCAGAATATGTTTTTGTCGTTATGTAGGTATACAAGGTGATTCTTTTAGGGCCTATATTAGAAACTTTTTAACTTCTAATGCAGATAGAAATTTGAAATTTTGTACACAACCCAAATTAACCAGTCTGAGTTCAACTAAATTATTTTCAAAATGGCTGAACTTCCGGAACTACGAGAAATTGACGCCAACTTTGACATTTTAAATGGTAACCAATTATTTTTATTGCATTTTTGAATTCTCCTCTCCAAACTAAGTAAAATGTACCTAGTTGTTAGTACTTATCTATCATAGTTTTTGACATATGTCAATTTTTTGCTCAAAATTTTCATTTGCAGAGGTTTATTAAAAACATCACAGCTCTTGAACCGTTTGCAATAAGTAAATAATTTTTCTTGCATTTGATAACCAAAGGTTTGAAGAGTTTCCTAAAATTTTCAAAATTGTCAACTGTTAAATTGCAAAGCTTACATAATTTTTTGAAAATGATATGCAACAAACAGCTATAACTCAGTTTTTTCAAATAAAATGACCGCATTTTCTCAACGGCAATCGAAATTACATCGATTTGTAGAAGGACTTTTATCAACATGTCCTATATCCATCTCTTACAGTTTCTGAAATAATCACGAAAAACGTGGTTTTGTTTTTTATTTTTATAGTAAATCACGTAGCCTTTGGAAAATGATCAAAACGAATTAAAGATTTATTAGTCTACACAACACCCATCCGGAATTACAAAGAATTGAGGCGGTATTTAATAATCTTTAACCAAATGAACTAATGGAAGCCACTCAAATCAGTTCACCATCGCGTTTTGGACTGTTTGAAAATGGTAAACATATCGAACATCTGTATTAATTATAAGTATATCTTATTGTATTTTTTCAAAGCCTACGTGATTAACTATAAAAATAAAAACATTAACATGTTTTTTGTGATTATTTCAAAAACTATAAGAGATAGGTATAGGACATGTTGACAAAAGTCCTACAAATTGATGTAGTTTTGATTGCCGTTGAGAAAATAGAGTCATTTCATTTAAAAAAACTGAGTTAAAGCTGTTTGTTAATGATCATTTTCAAAAAATCATACTAGCCTTGCAATTTGACAGTCAACAATTTTGAAAATTCTAGAAAACTTTTCGAACCTTTGGTTTTCGAATGCAACAAAAAATATTCACTTATCGCAAAGGGTTCAAGAGCTGTGATGTTTTGAATGAACCCCTGCAAGTAAAAATTTTGACCAAAAAATTGACATATGTCAAAAACTATGATAGTTAAGTACTTAACAATTAGGTACATTTTAGTTAGTTTAAAGAGGAGAATTCAAAAATGCAATAAAAATAAGTGGGTACCATATAAAATTTCAAAGTTGGCGCCAATTTCTCGTAGTTCCAGAAGTTCAGCCATTTTGAAAATAATTTAGTTGAACTCAGACTGGTTGATTTGGGTTGTGTACAAAATTTCAAATTCCTATCTGCATTAGAAGTTAAAAAGTTTCTAATGTAGGCCCTAAAAGAATCACCTTGTATAAGAAGTAGCCTTTAGATTAGTCAGTTAAAATAAGTCAATTATGAAAAAAAAAAACTAGAATATTTAATACAAAATCAGAAGATGTTTTTATCGTTATGTAGTTAAGTAGCCTTTAGATAGGTAAGTAAAAATTTCTGTTACTTTTGAAAAGTTTCTAGGAATTGTATCAAATTCAAGCACGATTGTTATTTATTACGCAAAACCGTTTGCATATTGCAAGAATGTCATTGCCGTTTAATTTTCACCCTTCAGTGCCTTGGCGATAAGCCCGGCGCGAGCACAAGAGCATCGCTATCTCTCGTGTTGCCTTAAAGGGTGCCGCCTTCCGAGTGATAATACCGTGGCGTGTTCCTCGACTTGTTTGAGTTATGTCCCATGGAAACATAATCAGCGTTGAAAATCTGCCCATGCACCGCTACAAAGTATATTTCATAATAATCTGATTGCGGAAGGCGAGGGCGTGCGCGTGTCCTGCACACGCACCGAAACGGTCGTGACGTCAAACGTCACCACTGATTATCATCGACAATGTCTTTTCGGCGGCGAGATGGGAGGGGTGATCGACACACACGGAAGTTAATTAATGAAGAGGTGTTATCTGCATCTGAAATGCCCATTACACGAACGACGATTATCACATTAGATGGAACGACGGTGATAGTTATGCTTTATTAAGTTGATCCGCCTCGATTGGAGGAGAACGGAAGAATTTTTAGGATTGTGATGTATGCGGTGCAGATTACAGGCCGATTTGAGCCTAATTGAGACGTATAGGTTGTCGAGATGGTATGAACACGTGCTTCATAAAAATCAAAAGCTAATACTTTAGATAATGCTTGAATACATATCTCCTGTAGAATACAAAAATCCTGCTATGTTACACTTCTCGATCCCGAAACAATGGGCAATAAACTAGCTTAAATATTCCTCTTCTGCTGTCTGCCGTCCTTGGCAAAACAGATCCTGTAATCTCAATCCCCGATCTTCGGTCGTATGGTAATTCAAGGCCGATCCTGATCTCGAAATCAGTCATTCCAGTCAGAAATGTCACGTTTTCTTTGGTAATTTTTGTGCGTTTAGGCAAAAACGCCTGCATTCTTCGTCGAGAGATGCGAACGATTGATCAGGCAACGAACTTTACCCATCAAACACAATAAAAGCGATCCACTCTTCCTAACTGTACAAATAACATGTGTGTTTGCTTTGAAATAAAAGTGTTTCCGCGTGCCGGATCTATGCAAATAAACAATCGACTTATCCTAAAGCGTCCCTTTGTATGTTTTATTTTAGTTAAATTTAATTGTTTTTTTCGGCTACATTGTTTGCTTTATCGTCGAAAATCTCGACCGGAAATTTGCTGTTCGAATAGGAAATGTAACCGTAGCCGACTTAATTAAACTAAACTTAATGAAAGAATTTTAACAGTTAATGCACAAATGCCATGTTGTTTTTCAACAATTAAGATCCTATCCTCGCATTACTTGACTTGTACTGATTATTTAACAAATCTCGACTCGTAAAAGATCCACATACTTCCCGTTATGCCATAATCAACGAAAAATCTTAATTAAAATTTAATCGCAGCGATAGACCTCCCTGATATCAATGAGCCGGCCTCGAGCCATGATTTATTTGACCAAATTCATTAATATCGGAATTTTTCTAAATTTTATCATTTGAACGATGTTTGTAACGATACATCTTGTTAATTAAGAAAAAAATAATTAACAGACATCGTGTGTTTTAGTAGCTGAAATTTTATACCAACTTGGCGAATTCTTTCGAATTCGTTAACACCAAATGGCGTTCAAAAAATGCACAAAAAAATACAAATATCTTTTACTGCTTCTTCAGAATATTATTTTTTATAGCGGTCTGCTAATTTATTTGATTTCGTAACCAAAAAGATTCCAATAACAGATAAAAAAATAGTTCTGAAAATTTACGAGAAATTTATTGTCAATCTTTTTCTAGACCAATTCTAAAATTTATTCAAAAGAACGAAAGCTAAAGAAAAAGCATAAGATTGTGGAAACACACAGAACAATGTAAAAGGCGTATTTTAATAAACTGACCTAAAAAGTTTAAGTTCGATCCTGGATCTAAAAACTTTTTTTTCCATTTACCCATACAATTCCAGCTGAAACTCCTTGTTTTCAAAGCTACACTAACGTAATTTACAAATTACAAATTTATGAAATAGGTGAAAGCAGTTCTGAAAATCAAAACAATTAGTAAAATTCGCGAAACTAATTAGTGTTTTTTGCGTATAAATGATAGGAACGTTCACTCTAAAAGTTGTAGTTTGATTTCAAATGCTGTAATTATGACAACAATAATGATAAGAAAATATGATAAGACAAAGTGTGTTTAAAATCGAGACTTGTCATGGCAAAAAATTTGTTGTGCAGCAAGCCATAAATAAATTCGAATAAACTTTAACCTCCGTGTCGTCCTCTTTAGAAAAACATAATAGAAATAAAACTTCAGTTTCCTGAAATCCCCTAGAAACAATAAATTTTTCAGAAATTGTTATTTATTACCGGCACAATCCTTCTGCCGTCAGGTGACACGAAATCAATACCAAACTAAAATTAAGTTTGCAAACCTCAAAAACACCCTTTTTCGCTTCCTAATATGTCCGTGATGATTGGTCGGAAATTCCGTCGCCCTGCGGCGAACGACCGCTTTAATTCCCGATGCTGGCAACAGTGCCGTCCGAAATTTCCATAATCTTGCTCCTCAACATAAATCGTTAATGCGGCAAACGGTAATCGGCGAAATTTCGTTAAACATCTGTCGAAAAATCGCCGATAAGCTCCGCTCATGTCGTTACCTCTTGACCGGTTTTAATGGAAGCTTAATTAATTAAATGTTTCATATACCGTATATTCGACGTTTGCGTAATTTCACGTTGAATGGATTCTAATTTTTCCTTTATTCAATTACGGCCCGACCATATGGAATCACGTCTTGCCAATTTAGCGGCGACCAATTTCGACCATACGGTTATTGGGTTACGGAACCTATTATACATTAAGACCAATAATGGAATCAATCAAATCGAGATTTTTACTAGTAGGTCATTCATAAACGCACACATAAAGTTAATTATTATCCTTAATTTGGCTCAAAATTGGCAAACTGACAACTCCTGCACCTGAAGCTTGATCGTAAAAGTACGCTTCTGTTTGAAGTTTTAATATCTTGGACAAGTATTTTGACTATGTTACAGTAGCAAAGAAATTTTAATAAAATCTGAGCCGCATATTAAATCTTTTAAGTACCACAGAAGAGTTGTAGTCCCTGAGTTGTAATTCCACTCCAAGTTCTTTCACCATCAATCACCCACCACGCCACTTCTTTGTCATATCTGACTGTAAAGTCTAGTATTTTCTCTGATATGCAATTTTTAAAAGTTCCATAATTAGAAGTTGCAAGAAATTTTGATTAAAGAAGAATCTGTAGCAAATTTAATGATAGAATCTTGATTTTTTTTCCCATAGACAAGTTTAACTTTCCCATCATAACTATAACTAGTAGCAACACTAAGCTTGATGGATCAAAGCAAGACAATCACTACAAGCTGCCGATCGTTATAATCCTTACACAGCTCGTTCATAATTAAGTGACTTATTTCCGTCGATTTGATTTAATGACGCGGTTGACAGAAAGCTTGTTTTCGGTCTCGTATCGCTTCATTTATAAACAAGCCAGCGTGACGACTGCGACTATTTGTCAAAGAGGATTAAACTCGGCTTTCTTTCCAAATTACACCTGGAAAACTAAACGAAACGTCGATTTGCACTCACAGATAATCCGTTTAAAAGTCGAAAATTAGCGAAGCGCTTGATAATGGTCCTTTTAATTCGATTTAAACGAAGAACAAAAAAACGTAAAATACGACAACACCCCAACAGATCCTGTCGTTGTTCATTAGCTCTAATTAGGTCGACTTAATAAATAAATTGTAAGCGAATACCAGGTGGAGAATCAGTCGAAGAGAAAATCGGAACTGGCATTGAAGCCCTAATAATGACGTTATGCGCACTCCGGCGAATGATTGGGGCAATCTACATTGCGTTCGAGCTAATTAACGAGCTTTGGTGACAAACACACCAGTTCAAGTGGAGCTGAATCGGGACCGCTAAAGCACAAAATAAACCCGAACACTATGTTTGGCCCCCCTGCAACACATCCTGTCTCAAAATTACTCAAAAACTACAAAAAATTTGTAGTTATGGTGACCTTTTAAGAAGTTATGATTTTTTTCCTGACTACCACTAGGTCATAAATAGCTCAAAAAGGAAAACCGTTGAAATACCAATAAATCACATTGAACGGTAGACAAAATACCCGTAGGTGGGTCAAAAGCGCCATAATTAACATCGGTAATTAAAAACCTAATCAAATAGGGCCATCTCTTGAACTTTTCAGACTTCTAACTCATACCGATGCATCATACCAAAAAGACCGGTTCAAGAAGTGTTCTGCTTCACACTAGTAGGCGTGTCCCGTTGCGATCTTAAAATAGGTGTTGCACCTACATTTAAATTCATTAAGCGAAAAAAGATTAATCGTAGTCATTATCCGGCCGCTTAAATGGTAGTGGAAGGTGTTATTAGCCGTAGGAAAAAAGTGATATGTCAGTATGACAGTGACCTGGAACGGTGCCAGAGACATATGGTCGATGAAAAAAACGTTAAAAGAAAGAGATAGGTCACTACTATCAAGACGAAATCATCATCATCGAGCACTAAAGCATTACGGCAAAGCTGGTCTTAATGCGACATGTGTTATGTCGTCGTTAAAAATACTAAACGATCTTGTTATTCTCGCAATATGATCGTCTTGTGGGAATCGAGACCGGTATGACACTAAAGGAAAAATCGGGAGCGATTGGCAACCCCGTCACGTGTATTTCTTAATCTCGAGACAGAAC
Source organism: Tribolium madens (assembly GCF_015345945.1). NCBI lineage: Eukaryota > Metazoa > Arthropoda > Insecta > Coleoptera > Tenebrionidae > Tribolium > Tribolium madens. Next base: position 7,761,698 of record NW_025401050.1, read on the forward strand.
GCAATTAAAGCGTCATTATCCAATTTTCCAGTTCTTCGCAAGAAATAGTTAAAGCCGTTGCAATAATTAAATAACAACTAGGACTTAACACTACATGGTCCAATCAAAACACCTCTAATAAGAATTTCGATCAACGTTAAATCCCATCCCTCTTGATCAAGACAAATTCGTATAAAATCGCCTAGAAATCTGGTTAATTGCAATGATTGCTGCAATAATTCGTCGCATTCCGACCACTTCATCTGAAATAAACCTTCATTCACCTTATTACCTCGTAAGTGCTGTGTAATTCCCTCGAACCGATTTATGTAACTCCGAAACTCGATTACAATCAAAAGTAAGAGTTGATGTTGTAAATTTTACTTTCGTGTTTAATATTTCATTTTTATAATTGGCAAATGTTATCTCTAATTAAATTTACGAGCTGACGTTTTATCGCTTATTATGATCATTATAATGTTAATTTAATTAACACCAAGCGAGACATACCAAATGGCGAACGTGATCAATTTAAAAATGCGGTTCTATACTGGAACGTGATTAGGTTGTGGCCGGCTGGAAATTTCAGTCTATTACATGAAAAAAGTAATTTCGTGGACGCGGACGTTTACGGATTCGCAAGGACGACACGAACTTAACGGTTTGAGGAGTTTGGCGCTAACTCAAAAAATTTCTAGACGAAAATAGCGAAATGAAACGCCTCAAAGTGTTCTCTGAAACCTCTTACGTTAGCAAAATTTTTTCCTAAAATTTCTGGATATGGATAATTCACCAAACATTCTTTTTTCGTGCACTTGTTAACTTCTAAGAATAGTGGTCTTTGTCAATTAATTCCACTTCTTTTTATTATTCTTCCGCTAGTAATTTAAACTAAATACCTTTTGCACGAGAACATCTAGAATCTTATTATGTAATTGATGTAAAAAAGACAAAACCTGAATTAAAAAAAAATATTTAAAACCAAAAATAAAGGAAGTGTTATACTATTTATTAATAAAGAAAATTTTGGTACTGCCAAAAGGCAAAACTAAATTTCTTTTAATTTTGGACTTAATTTTCCCCGCTGTTTAAATCTCATCACATCGGCGTTTTTATTTTGACAACGATGTCACATTGACAATTAATGAATTAATTAAACAATGATGGTTATTGTTAAAAATGGCTTTGTATTTTTTTATCTTAAAGCTGTTGGCATTTATTAAAATGATGTTTTTCACAAACATTTTTGTTACTTAACTTGCGTAAACTCATTTGTCAAAGTGACATTGTTGACAAAAAAGTAAAACCGCCAATGTGATGAGATTTGAACGCAGAGAAGAATAATTATAAAATCAAGAGAAAAATCACTAAGTCAGAATAATAGAGTTTTAATTATAGATTTACTCGTTTCAGGTAAAGCAAAAAATGTTTTTCCTGTAGAAAACTGACAAAAATCAAAATAAAAAAAATGTGTCTTCAAAAAAAAGTTATGTTATAAGGTTTGCAACAGGACTATTTTCTACTAGAAAGTAATTAAAGCTTGCGGCCACACTCATTAAAGCCTTATGTGTCCTCGAATGTGAATATAAAAAATAAATACGATTCGTTGATTAGTTTCATGTATTCCGTTAGAATTTTCTTTTTTGATATTAAATTCTATTGAAAAAGATCAATCTGTTCCTTTAAAGCTGCTCGAAGTTCTTTGATACAAAGTCCCTAGTTATCCGTTTACTTTCTCACTATGACACTTGTATCGCATTTAACTTTCGTCGTCGTTTCATTTTGCATTTGAATAGTGTTGACAGAGACGATCTAGTAATCGTGTGGTAACAATCCCATGTCAATTACTCTTGCGGAAAAACGTGAAAATCACCATTTCATTAGAGTGATGAGTTGCGAAATATAATGTTGTTGGCACGGTGACAGGTGAAGTAGCGGAACTTCATGAATATTGACGAAAAGCCGTCGGATAAAATGTCAAAGGTGGCTTTATGTAGCCAAAGCGGTCCAATAAACACGTTGTTACCATAGTGTTTAATCAAGCAACGTCGTGATATCTATTATTAACCTTAATTCACTTCATTTGTACAATCTGGTGTGGGGCTATAATAAATACAAAGTTTGAGGCGAATATTTCGCTACACAAAAGCGAATAATATTCTCTCACGTCCCACATTTAATCCGCATTCGAGGTACTGTTATCGCAGTTTTGTACTTTAATAATATTAACAATAAATCACACGAATGTATTTCGGTGTAAGTTTTTCGACTAGGTTTTTGTCCCGAAGAAGCGCTACTTAATTATAATCCCATCTCGAGACATATTTCACGTCCGGCTTCTCCGCAACCGTTCCTCTAATTCTAATTGACGCAATTATCTCGATGTATTTTTCTCAACGCGACATAATTACGCGAAACTATGTCCATAACCAACTTCACTTTTAACAAGAACGACGGTGAAAATTCTTCTACAAGCTGGATAAAAGCCGTTTCTATTATACTCTATCGAGATTATTAAAACACAAAAGCGAATAGATTAAAAATCAAACAAAAATGTGAAAAAAACGTTGATCCTCCAGTTTTTGTCGACTGATGGTTGTGTGGTCCCCACGAAAACAATTACGGAATAAAACAACGTAACGCAGCAGAATTAAACGGTCTGGAACGGAATGCACAAGCCGAAAATTACAAAAGGAAAAAGTCGGAGTGATTCCTTGGTGTTGTACGGATGTTCCTGTTTCGAACGCAAATAATCCATCACAAATTCACTTGACATTTACATGGACGCGTCACGTACATCGAACGTATTCATGTATGCGAACTGGACGATGCATTATTCATACGCGTACCTACTCTCTGATACGGTTTCATAGGTTCAAGTGCATTAACAATATTGCCGTCTTGCTCAAATTCATTAGGAGAAACTCAAACTGAACAATGCAGCCGCCGCCGAATACACGCAAAGGTGTAAACAAATCAAGAAACATATAGCAAATCCTTGGCCTGCGATGAAACCTATACCTGTATCATACAGCCTGCGCCTGAACTCGCGCCCCAGAGAAAAAAAGTAAAATATCAGGAACATGACAATAGTGTTAAAAAATGTTTAACTGCGGTGGGATTAAAACTACAGGATGTCTCAAAAATCGCGCACTTCATTGAAAAGCAGTAATTGAGTAATCCCCCAGAGTACTGAAAAAAATGTTAAAAAAAATTCTATCTATAAAAATTTCGAAGTTATAGAAGTTTAAATTTTGCACTTTAGCTCTATTTATTTCTGTTCGAAAAATAATTTTCCAAGTTTTTTTGCTACAGGCTATTAGAAGAAGGAACAAGGAAGCTGTATCTTAAATTGTAACTCTGTGTAGTGTTATTTGTGGCTTTTATTAGCAAAATTTTTGTACTTTTACCAAACAAACGTCAAAAAATATATGGCAATATTTTTTGACAGATAGAATTTTTTTAACATTGTTTCAGTACTCTAGGGGACTACCCAATTACTCCTTTTCAAGGAAGTGCGTGAAATTTGAGACAGCCTGTATAAACAACATTAAATAGTAGGTCTGTTTTAGACTATACAGGATCATTTTGCAAGGACTACAGTAAAAACTTTTCAACTTTCAATATAGGTATAGCTTTGAAATTGTGTAGGAGACCAAAATTCACAGCTCTTAATTTAACTATATTATTTTTAAACTGGCTGAACTTTCGGAACGTCCGAAATTTTAAGTCAAAAGTAGCCATTTTTATTGCACATTTGAATTCGCCTTCTCAAAATGAGTAAAACAAGCAGTTGTTGGTACTTTATCTGTCGTAATTTTTGTCATATGTCGATTTTTTATAAAAAATTTTATTTGCAGAGATCTATTCAAAAAATTACAGCTCTTGAATCCTTTGCATTAAGTAAATTATTTTCTGCTTTGGATAACTGAATGTTTGATTGAAGAATCTTCTAAAGTCGCTCGAGATTGTCAACTCTCAAATTTTAAGGCTAATATAAATTTTTTTTTAAAGTTTACTAAAAACAGCTATAACTCAGGTTTTTTCAAACAGCATAACTCTATTTTCACAACGGCAATAAAAAAAAAACATCGACTTTTATGAAGACTTTTATCAACATATTCTATACATATCGCTTGCAATTTTTGAAATAATCGCGAAAAACGGATTTTAACGCTTTATTTCCATCGTTAATCAAGTAAGCTTTGGAAAATAGTCAATGGTCTGATTCGCAAAAATGTATCCATCGTCATGCGAAAATATTTCACATTTAAGGCAAGACAGATCCTGTAAATTATTCTGTCCTTTTGGCCGCAAGTTATAAATAGGTCTAAAAATTCTCCATCACGTACAGATTTTAAGTTTCAGGAAAATAGTTTTTCAAATTTTATCGTAAAAACTGTTCATTTCAAATAGAAATTAATTACATAGACGACGAAAGAAATTAATTTATTCACTAAACAAGAACAATGTTGAAAGATGTATAAGATTCTAACATAAATCTCTTGAAGATGAATTCTTTGCAAAAGCTGACTTTTTTTGTAGGGTGTTTTAACTTCCCTGATCATTAACCAGCAGTAATCCGCCATTATAGCTGGATCCCATATCCCTTAGAACCTCTTTTCCATCATCAATATATCCAGGTGGCACCTTTCCCCTTGCTCGTCACTAACGGCACCCAAATTTGGGGAAAAAAAATTTAAGAGAATGGAAATCATGAATTTTAAGTGTTTCGTTTTTCGGCGATTTTGTCGAACATACTTACATATGATATCTTAAAATGCCTAACTTTAAAATCTGACGTGCTAATGAATTTTCTTTATCATTTTTGAGTTTATCATATAAAATTTAACAAAAAATAACTGTTTTCTTCTCAGTCACAAAATGCTTGTTGGCTAGTATTCTTATTGTTTTACTTTTTATATAAATGAGTTAATCTTTGCCCAAAAATTAGAGAAAAGGACTAATTATCCCAATTTACAAGAAAGGGGACAAAGATCAACCGCAAAATTACCGGGGAATAATTTACTCAGTACGGTTTACAAAATCTACGCTATGGTACTAGATGAGAGACTAATAGCAGAAATGGATGAAAGAGGCATGATACCAGACGGACAGGCAGGGTTTAGGAAAGGAAGGGGAGCCATGGACAACGTTTACATTCTGAAGCATCTTGTTAAGAAAGAAATAAGTAAAGATAGAGGACGAATGTATGCTTGTTTCATGGACTTTCATGGTCTTTCTTTAAATTTCTCATAGTTCCGAAAATTCAGCCATTTTGGAAATAATTTAGTTGAATTGAGAACAGTCGATTTTTTATTTTTTAAAGACGTAACTACATAGGAAGTTGTAACGTTTCTAATGTAGGGCCTGCAAAAATCACCCTGTATAATTATCGCTTCCGTACTACACACCGCGCAGCTCAGTTTAGAATTGGATATTAATTTTTAACATTTTTCCACAAAAATAAAAATTGCAATAATTGAGCGTTTAGCTGCTACAAGCCGTTTCCACCTCCGTCCCGTCATAAATCATCCTGACCTCTCCCAAAGCCATTCGCCTGTCCCGATCCGCGTCCAATCGAGCATCCGCGTCGATCACGCAAAGCGATGCATTCATCGTCAATCCGCATAAAAAACATAAAACCCGATCATTGCGTGCTTAGTTTATATGCAAAAGGTTAAGAGCAGTCCTCCCAGTCCCCCTGATTATACTTATCCCATCGGGGCCCGCGTCATGATTATGACACGCACAGCCTCCCCTTTGACGTACCTAACCGTAAACCGTAACATAAAGATTGTGAATGATTAATAACACCTGTTCGTGAAGAAATGTTTAACGACCTAGACATTCACCGGAGCGCGAGCAGCAAAAGTGAAACCGAAGAAAGGAAGAGGGATTGTTCGGCGCTAATTGCTCTCGAACGTGTGGGAGTGTCAATGTCAAGGACGCTTCTATGTGACAACGACGATAACGATAGGTGCGAAACGCCAGGGAATGGGATGCCTTTATCTATGTGTTCACATGCAGGTTTCTCACACGGGGCATTATTTGTGGGCTCAAGTTAGAATTTTTCACACTTGCGTAATTATTAGTACTCCAAAGTGACTACTTCAGAGAGGGAAAATCAGTTAAAAGCAATAGCACTTTCCCGAAAATATCATAATTGAGGTTTTACAGTGTATTTAAGTTAAGGGAAACTTTTTTGTATTTATGTAATATTTGTCGAGGAATTAAGCGGTTTATTTTTACCAGTGCTGGGGACAAATGCCCCTTATTGATACTGTCATTTACAAATGTTTGCCGGATCAGATAAATACTCGGCTTCACATAATAAGAGAAATTCTTAGTCGTTATGTGAACCATCTGAATTACAAATCACGCATATTTCTCAATCTGATACGCAATGGAACAATAGAGCCGGTTCGTTATACATACTCGACGCTGTTGCTAGCACCACTCTCCCCTATGAACCGTTTTTTGCAATTACGATTCGTTTCGTTTCAAGCTTAATAAGTCTAATTCCGACTAACTGTCCTCTCTTAAAATTTAGTCAATTATTAAGTAATTAGCGACCGCTCGGTTAAATAACGCCATTTATAGGAAGAAAACGGTAAAGACGTGATTTAGTGATTTACAGCTCGAAACACAAACAGATGGTCGGCACAAAAATTATACAAAAACAGTGGAGAAAGATTTTTCCGGGGTTTTACTTGATAGGTAAACTAAGTGGACGAATAATTGAATAATAATATTTAGATTGGCAATTATTACACTATGAAAAGATAGAGGTATCTATAAATTAATTTGAAACTAAACTTATTATAGCTAACAATGAAACCTTATTATATCATGACTGTGCGTAAACGACCCTCTTATAATCATAATGATATGATACCATTTAAGTTGGAAAAAAATCGAATATTAATACGACCAATAAATTAAAAATGGCAGATCCAGTTTCAAGAAACAAAAAAAAATACCAAGCAAGAAATAAAATATGTTAAGTAGATACTAGTCATAGCTATGTAATGAACCACATCCTAAGGATAATTTCAGTATTTTTAGGAATTTACAGTACTTTCAGTTTCAGAAATGTCTACAAGTTTCAAGGACACATTACTTTTGACTTTCATAGTTTAGAATTTCAAAATTTAGAGACAAAAGCAATCAAGTCGTTTCACGTGATAAACTTTTGTGTATAAAATTTGAAATAAATATTCTGTCTTTTCATATTTGTTTTTAATGAAAATACTATATCCAATTCCCAACGCTTGGAATTAAAAATAATTCAGAGTAAATTTATATTTTTTCCTCGACATAAAAAGCATTTCTTGCGGCGCAAACAATTTCTATTTGAACCCGGTCACAACTACATTAAGGAAATTGCCGGTGTTTCCTTTTCCTTCAACTTGGCGAAACGATTAAAAAATTCATTTATCCACGTCCCCAACAAAATATTTACACATAAAATTTATGTGTGAAGAGCGAATAATCGGTATTTGAATAGGATAATAATAAATTTTCGGCGTGACGTGATGATCTATTTTTACACTCCTCATTAAGAATGTTTTGCATAAATTTTAATTTTGGGTTCCATTGAGAACAGGTTTGATATTTACCCATCTCGTTTATCTATTTGCACTTGTTCTGTGTTTGCTGTGTGAAAAATAAACATTCGGTTTGAGATTTCATGTAAATTCTTAATTTGGTACAAGTGTGGGTTGGACTATGACGAAATTTAGCTCCTAGTAATGACTCCCTGAAGCCACGTCAGAATATAAGACTTTAGACCGAAGTTGCAAGTTGGGAAATTGAATTATCATGCTGAAAAAGTTGGCAATTTTTCCCTTGATAAATAATAAAGCTTCTGGCGATCGGTCGGCAGTCAAAGTGCAGTGGTTTGGAACCGCCTCCTGCTATACCACCAGGCAGCCTTCCAGACATTTCACTTTGAGAAATGGTCTCTCCGATGATTACGCGCAGACCACTGATATCGTACTTGCCTTCAAAAGGATCTAATCGATCCTTATCTCGTAATCAATGTCGATTGTTCAGCAAGAAAGTTTCAATAATTATCGCTCTGGTATAACTCAAAACGCACTGTAATCATGAATATTAAAGAAGCGTTTCTAACTATGCAATTAATTCCTTGAGCCGTCCCATAGGCGCACGACCAATCGAAATAAAAAAAAACACACATATACCCGAGAAATAGTACCGCAACGACCATAACTCACTATTAACCTCAAAGCCTGACTAGATATCCCGCAAAACCCATGTTTCACCATTGTTTAAATCAGATATATACCCCAAGAGCAAATAATCCCAAGACTTTTAATAGATAAGTACGAGTATAGGTAGCTAATTACCAGATCGTGTTGCCGGGTACCTTATAAATTAATACTCCAGGAAAAAAACAGAGCCGACTTGATGCCTCAGGCCTGCATCTTACTGCACTCATAAATAATGGACCTTACCTATTTCAATGCACGCTAGTTCAACGATTCCCATACCTGTTTTCAGAATTAATTAAACACTAGCGCAAACAACAAGAACCAAACTGAACCAACCGATGCCAAAATTTTTGACACGACAGAAAACCATAGATTTACTTCACCACCGTCGAGTTGATAGTATCAAAAAACAAGCCACAACTACAAGTAGAGCTGTAATATCACCATTCAATCATAATAAACATAATCTGAATTGTCGCCTCTTGATAGCAAAAAACATAAATATATAACATAAAAACACAAGCATCGATTTTAACAATATTATTTGCAGCTTGGTTAAGTTAAAACAAAAAACATTGCCTTCAGAATGATTCAAGGATCCGCTCTGGTCCTCTCTTATTGACCAATTAGCCAAAATCGATTCCGCTAGCGAAACTACTAATTTGCACGTCTCATTTGCAAACGGACGTTTGAATCGCGCCCGAGGGATGTGAGCAATCGATGAACCCGATTAAATAAAAAATCAAAAGTGCTGACAACACAAAAGCCAATTAATCCGGCGGAATTCATGTCATTAAAACAACATAATTTCCTGCTTATACAAATAATTCGTTCGTAAAAAAGTGTCCATTAGTGATCGAAAGGCAAACGTCCTCTCGAGACAATTTGAGATGATCAATGGTTCATTAATATTCAGCAAATCTCTGGCGAGCATTAAGCCGATCCAAATACAGTCCATGATCAATGCGTATCACGGCATTTATCACCATTACCTGATTATCGCCGCTACGACTTATCTTCCCACATGAGTTTGTATGTTTAAAGGAATTTAATTAATGTCGAAGTGAAGCGTCAGTAAAACTTTGAGTGGTACGCGTAATTTTTCACGACCTTGTGGCTATAATAAATCGTCTGAAGCTTATTACGTTCATTATTGCAACCTGTAAAATATAAGTGATTATTGGTGTAATCCATGAAATGAAAATCGTAATTGTGTTTGTTTTGTTGCTTTCTACTTTATCGCCGTTCGTCGTTGTTTACGACGTTTGAGGGAATTGTTCTGCTAGAAGCGTACGCCTGTTATTAATCATTAACAATTCGGAAATAGACGACTTTACTTTTACTGCGAATAAATGTCACTTAAACGCGAAAATATATTATGCAACAGAGAACCAGAAGTTGACCCTTGAGGCGTTGCCACTGAATCACCAAAAAAACTAATACACGACCAACGCAAAGACAAAGCAGTTCCGGCAATCAACATGACTTTACTCTTTTCGACAATTACTCAACTTCGACTAGACAGACGAAAAGTTGTATCTTGATCAAAGGTAAATGCCAACTGCCTTAAAATAAATAAACACTAGAAACTTTTGCCTAAAACCATAAATTCTGGTTTAAACGTAGTCACGATAAGTCTTTTCATATGCTAATCGCAGACGATGTAATTAATCAAGATATAAATAAATTTTGTCAAGAATTAAACCACTCTAAATCAAACATTCCGTTTTATTTACTGACATTCCTGAGCACCATTTAGTCACGACAAAATAATTGCTAAATAAACTCTTTTGTTACCATTAACGGCAAAAATTAACTCAATCCATTAATTTAAAAATGTTTGCCTTAAAAGTTTAATCCTGACTTAAGTACAAAACAAGCATTTGCTAATTTTAAAGTACACACACTTATTACTAAAACGAGAAACAGATGTAGTCTATTCTAAATTAGTAACGAGGGCATTGTCTAGTGGCTACAAGAACTTGTTACCATTATACTAAGTTAATCGTCCGTAAAGGTCGGCATAACTTAAATGTGAAGACTCATTTTTGCCTGTAAAAAACAGTATTTGATAAATAACCAGCTTCAACTTACATTTGCGCTTAACCGATATGAAGTGCCCCGAAAATGTTAAAAAATGTATAAAATCTTAGAGTAACGATTTTTTTTTCTTGCAAAATCCAAGTCGAGAAAAATATTTCGTACATTTTCAATAAAAATCAAGTTAGAGTTTAATTCTAATTAATTAATTTCTGAGAAAATTAGTTTGGAAATAAATAAAGATCAAAAACTACGATGAGAAAATAAAAAACAAAAAAAAAGTAAAGTGAGTAAACTGACAATGAAGTAAAAAAGCCAATTTTCAAAACTACAATAAATAACCAAATTATAACATCATAAACTATTAAGTTTGGTTTAAAATTCCAGTTTCATATAAAAAAAAAACTTTATACAAACTTTTTTTTAAACAACATCCAGAAACAATTAACTATTTTAACGACGAAAAGAAAGTTAAACTTTGTGAAAATGAAATTGGAGAAAACACAAAAAAGTCACTGCTTTTCAAAAAGTTTCATTCTCAATATTTCATTTCACTTAATGTAAGTATTAAAAAAGATCACGTGAAAAAAAATACAATTTTATATAGTTCAAAGTGTAAAAAGTGCAAGTGTGCTATTTTTGTGTAAAATCTGATAATTTTGATAAGAATCGGAAAAAGATTACGAAACGGTGAGGGTAAGTGTTGATGTGGGTGCGAGAGGGTCAGTGAACGCGCGGTCTTCATACGGCCTTGGTAATGAACATCCTCCGAGTATACGGTAGAGAATGTCGGAGCGGAACGCTTCATCCGATTGCCGTTCCTCCAAAGCAACACCAAGAAGCAACAAACTGCTTAATTTCTCATTTATGCCACTTTCTTAATAATTTGGTGGTAAAATTCCAAGAACCAAGTCATAACCAAAAATTTTGCTTTAGGGGTATTTTTTTCATTTTGCGCTCGTTGCAAGCGGAAGCATCGACCAATGATGGTCTTTGCGAGTTATAAATATGCGATGTTCCACCTGCCGTGGTCGAAGTAGTGGTACGGCCCCACCACCAGGTCTTCAGCAGCCGCCGCTGTTGAGGCAGGAAAAGAAGCAGTTCGTCGCTCGCCAAAGCATTTCTGTTGTGGTTGTGACCGTGAACGCACCGCAAAAGACAAGGCCAAGGACAGTGTCAGTGTCGAGAGACAGTTCACATCATCATCGTCAGCGAGAACGCCGTCTGCATCCTCGGCCAGTGCTGCGCTCCGGAAGGAAGTTCAAGGTAGGTGCAATGATCCGGCGCCCCAACACAACAGTGTTAGCAGTGAAAAGAAGTGAATTTGCGACAAGCCGGTTCGATCAGTGCAATCACGTTACCGTAGATGGTGACGAGAAAAACAGAAGACGAGCGAGTTGAGCGATTCCGGTGATTTTCTAAACAGGATTCTGAAAGCTCCAGACGTAAAAAGCTCGGATTGTGAAAGTGATCGGTGCATACGCGCAGGAAATTGGCTCCACAAAATATTTCACACTAAAAAATCTTATTAGAGTGAAAAACATTCAATTTCGAAAAAAATCCAATAATCCTGGTTTTATCAACTCGTAAAAATTCCATAAAAAAGTCGAAACTCCCTTAATAAAATTAAAACAAAACAAACGTATTCCATTAACTCAATATGAATAATCCCTACCGTTAAAACTAAAATTCAACGAAAATCCATCTGAAAAAATGCCGTCTCTATTATGTTAACTCGGAAGCCTCGCGCAGAACAAATTAACTTAATAATCAACACAAATCGAAAAAAAAACCTGTAAATTTCTAATAAGCGGAATAAAAAATTCGAAGCGAATTGGATATTTTACACTTAGTGCATGGTCGAAAAGCTGACTTCACGTCGGCATATGCCACATAATCTGAAACGTGAAAGTATTGATGCATATCGAAGAACTGAAAGTTTTTCAGAAGATCGAAGTAACCGTAAATTCGGACGCGAGATTAAAAAACACCGCACGAATGAAAAAGAAAAAGTCTGAAATTTAAAATTTATAAAAATTTATTACAAAAATGTTAAAAATACAACAAAGTGCTTTAAAACTTGATTTTGGTTAAAATTTCAAAAAAAGAATTCTCTCAGAATTTATAAGAAATGTTCCGAATAATTTTCTTAAAAGCAAATTTCGTCTAAAATAAGCTTCTAAAAAAATATTTTTTAATTACAATTCCGACCAGGAATTCCAAAAATTATTTCAGATTTTTGCAGGGAAATAGAGATCAGTCTATTATATTCAAAATAAAATTTCAAAGAATTGTTCCAAAAACTTTCTGAGCAGTAAATAAGACTTTTCCATTTCTAATAACAATTTACGGAATTAAAGAACAGAAAATTTTAAACTCGTCTCGCAAATCTCTTGAACAAAAAAAAATGTATTTATCTCTTGAGTGGCAGGAATATATATAAAAAATGAAAAACTCAGTTCCTTATAAAATTAGCATTAAACGCGAAAATTTTTAATTCCATTAAGCTGGAGAAAAAACTTGTACACAAAATTAATTAAAACAGAGATATTGATTAAACCGGAGTTTCAAGGCACCAAATCCTCTATTTGAGTAAACACTCAATTTCGGTATGCCGAATCCGGCCGCAGGCCATTACTCCGGGTTGCGCTTCCTCGCAGCCGCTCTCGTTTTTTTCTTTAATGTTAGAAGTTTTCCTTTAAGCCCATTGTTCGGCGTAAAAGAAGGCTGTAAAAGCAGATCCGGCAAGGACAAATTAATAATTGTCAACTCCTTACAACCATTCCTATTGTACGTCCGTCTACAATATTACATTTTTACGGCTGCTTTTTCCATAACTGGCGACTCAATTAAGACGTCGTCGTCGCCGTCGAACGACGCGCGGCGTCCCATTGACCGTGCATTTTCACATTTTTCACATCAATGAAAATTTCAATACCAGGAAAGGTAATGGCCAAATACGGCCATCGTTAGTCGCTAATTCTTATTCCGATGTTTGTTAATACAATGCAGTAATTAGCCGATGCGGAGTTAATCAACTTTGATTTTTCGCGGCTGTGTGACCCATGTGCCAACCCTGAGGATGGCAGATCGTGCGACCTGGACTCACTACTCCCACACACGATGCCGCTAACTCCTTCACACACAGAGAAGATACAAATCAAGAAATCGTTTCATTTGACAAGACAACATCGGTTCCAAGATTATGCCTTGCAAGATAATCAAAAACTACAGATGAGATTTTCTAAGAGATAGTAGCCCTTGAATTGTCCGCTCTAGTTCCGAATTCGGGGTTAGTTGTTCGTGTCTGACTGACATTTTACGTTCTCATGTCCGAATTGTATTCTTTGACGTCTTTTCCCACCGATTCCATCACGCACCCATCTGTCCACGCAAAATAAAACTGGGACATGGGACGAATTAATGAAACCCAGACACCTAACCATGAATATCAAATCAACACGCCCACGCATTTCACACAAGTCTAACTGTATCATTTTCGTCCGAATCGGCATCGTCGGTCCTTACATGGAGTGCCCACACGGCAAGTTCGCGTCCAAGTGACCCGCAAACCCACCGGTTTGAACCGTACTCTGACCTTGCGTTAATAAACGGTAGTTGAATTTTTGCACAATTAAAATCTCGGGAAAATCTAGAAAAGCATCCGGTTTTGACAGCTAGATTCACAAAATTTCAGTTTCAAACACCGATTTTCAAGATCTAGTTCAAGTCGTGTCGTAAGAGGTTAAGTCGGCCGGTCGTTTGACCCTGTTGCAAATGCAACTTACAGTTACGATTGTGGTGATCTAATAACATTCCATTGTCGCATAATGGGACTGCGTAACGCGATGAGAACCGCAATTCTGGGCCACGCGGTTAATTACCATTTTGTCGCTTTCGGAAACAGGAAAACTGAGAACTTGGCCGAAAACGAGAAAATGCGGTAGGTGGACTTACTGTTACGGTAGTCGGAACGTTAACTCCAATAAAATATTACGAATTCCGTTTCGTCAGCCTCATTAGAGAGATCCAGTAGGTATTGTCGTCAGACTGCAACTGTAAAAGTAAAAGTTGTGCCTTCAGGCAATGACGATGCACATTACTTTATCCAACGATGCGGCTTCTGTACCTCTTCAAGCCTTTTCAATTTTCCAGACATACACAATTCACAAAATAACAAAAAAAAAATCCAAACAATGTTTCAAAGACCGATTTGAGCGATTGCAATACTTGATTCATTGCCATTGAATTGCCAGTTATTTGCTAAATGCAGTCCTCTAGCATATTAAAAGCTTGTTCCCTTTTGTGTATGATCGGTGTTCAAATTCGATTCAAACAAATAATACCCTCGATTCCCGGCGTCCGTGCCTGTGTCAAAGCTCCGGTAATTTATATTTGGTGTTTGGAACGTCTGGAATGCGGGAATCCTTCACTGATGGCGTTGATCCAGCCTTCAGTTGGGATTCCGCATTACGCGTATAATTTCTCCCATCTGGATTTTCGGCAATCTCTCGATGATTCCGACATTTATACAACTCGCGCCACCTAAGCCGCCCATCTGCGGTTCAGGATAATTAGCTTCCTGAGCACTTAATGTCACGTCACGAAGAAGAGATCAACTTGGGAAAAATCGCGTTTAAATACCGTTAAAGGTTTTCCTCGCGCTTGCACCGTATAATTACGCAAACGTTTTGTCGGAGTCGACGCCACTGTCATGTTTTGATCTCTAAAGGTCGGATTCTTTTCGGCGCCCGCGGAGTCTTACAAATACATCGAACACCCCGTCGAGAACGTGCAGCTACTGGATGTGTCATCCACCTCTAACCCCTGACCGACGAGCCGCCCATTTTTACCCCAGCACACATATAAATTATGTCCTATGGGAATTCTCCTATCGACATTTGCATTTATTACTATTGTTACTAAACAATAATATTGTGCACCGAGCACGACCACTTCGTGTTCTATCTCTTCCAGTCGTAATGTTAAATCAGACAATATTCCAGAGAGAAGAGGGGAGAAAACCGCGACCAAACTTTTCCAGATTCAAATCGATGACGTTTACGACGACGAGCAATTAAAATGTACAAACTTAACACTAGTTAAAGCTCTTCCAAGACCACGAACGCTCATATATCAAACTTGATTTATCTTAGGCAACGAAAAGAATCTCAGTTAATGGCCGATAACTCGTCAATTTGCTCGAGCAAAGCAAACACGGCCAACAACTTGTAAAAGATAAGTTAAATAAAACAACCAAGAACTTACAAACAAAAAAATCATCGAAGCAAAAACTGAAATAAAACAAAGATTCAACTTTTAACCCTTAAACTCTTCACAAATAATTAAGCTTTCGTGGTGGATCAAACTTTTTCAAAAGCTTGCTTCACAAAAAGTTAGCGTACGAAAATAATTGTCACTGAATTTATACTAGATGTATCAACCAATTCTACTCCACTATGTCTGAAAAAACATCGGTAGTCGGTTTAGACATTTCCGTCACATCACTTTTTACTGAGTTCTATTATGTACTGTCTTTAGTGTTTTTCATTTTTTAGGAAAAATGTTTGAGTTGTTCTCAAATTGTTAAATAAAACCGTTTAGTGGAGACCCGCAATACTCCCTACAGTTAGGAAATTCAAGAAATATTGATTAGACAAAGATTTCAGACATTATTATTTCTTGAAATAACGTAAAATAAAGACAAATATTTTTCCTACCAAAAAAATTCTCCCCTTCATCCTCATTGTTTAAGACTTGTTTTTATTAACCTCTTCGACTAAATACAAAAGTTTTTCTGTCTGGAATATTGTTTTATGACAAAACTCCAAATTAAAGAATACAAAAACTCATACATATTATTTGTTTCACGATTGTAAGCTTTTAGGAGTGAATTTTTGTAATGAACCCTCACCAACCCCTCGACAATCAATAATAAACTTCAAAAGTAAATTTTTTCGCGAGTGAAAATCCAGGCAAATTAATTTCGACGTTGGCAAATGAGATAACGCAAATATTGATTGGAGCCCGGAGGTTTTAATAAAGCTCGCCGCGTATAAATTTGATTATTATTTTCGGGTGACAATATTGTCCTCGTTTGACGTTTAATCATCGACGTCGGTCTCTGATCAATTATTGTAAACCTCGAACGTATTTAACGTCACGTTGGCTTTATTACGCTAACTGCCAGTCCTGAGAGTCGGTCTTCGACATCAACACCCGCCTATTCCATGTAGTAGACGTTTACTTATTGGTCCATGTTTAGAGATTGTACGACGGGCTTAATTAGCTCGGCATCATTGATATAAACAGGATTCCCTCGAGATTTTCGCATTTTATACACCCGATCCCTTCCTCGTCCTTCCAATTAATTACGTTGCTCGATTCGCAACGTGGTGGGAGGGAAAAAGAGCGCGCGGGCCGCCACAGGATAATTAATTTTTTTGCGATTTTCTTCGAGCCCCAACAGAAAAAATGATGAAACCTGCGTTTAGAAAGGAAATTTAACGTGTAATGCGGTTTTAATGGATATTTAATTAATTTTCTTGTTTTTACTAGCCGCTCGTAATTGAATTAAATCGCATCATTGATGGCACGCTCGGCCTGCGGCGTTAACACCAAGACAAAGAACTCAGCACATTCTTCGCAAACCCCTAAACCAACTCGGTAATAATCCCATAAATCCCGCGAATATTCTAATCCTTCCTTATGATAGCTATCTCTAAAATAGCTCCCGTGTTTGACGGAACTACCGCATCAGATCGAAATTTATACCGCTTCCAAGCTTAAGCTTAACTCTCTCATTAAGACTACTATCATCATCGCTTTACAGTTAGTGAGAGCACATCGGAAAACAATAAGAAGTGTATGCGTTCCGTGCCCTACCAGAATTACACGATGCTCATTGTAAGCAGCGTATACCGTGTGAACAAATTCTTTTTGTGTTGATACTTCCATCGCAATAACTGTACTCGTTTTAATTAAAATCAGCACACGAATCTGACCGAAAACGTGAAAACTTATTCGTCAACTCGACTAACCAGACGGACGAGTGGCGTTTTGTCACCGATATTATCGTTTTTTAAACACCTTGTAGCCTCTAATTAATGGAAGAACGGAAACGAGCGCTTGTAATTATTAACATTTCTGTATAACTCACCGCTTGTATAAACATATATAAATAGTACTACTACAAGCCAATTAACCGCAGTCGAGCTAAAAAGAAAATCAAGCGTTACCAATTACGGATGAAACACAACACAATGTCGCTGAAACGGCTTCAAAAGGTTACAACCTGTGTAAGTGCATCTGCAAGCAAACAAGATGCACTTTCTACAGTCAATTCGAAGCAATACAAGCAATTTGCAGACGTAATTCATACTCAGAAAATATTTCTTAATAAAAATTACTATTCTTACTGACAGAAATAAAAAATAAAAACCAAAAAATTAAATAGAAGAAACTGATAAGCCAATAAGCAAGTTAACAAAAAAGCAAAAAAACCCACAAAACAAAAAGAAAACAATTACAAAATAGGACATACTGAAAATAAAATAGTATTAAATAAAATGGCAAAAATAATACACAGTTGTCCAAAAAAACGTTGAGAGATCTCAGAGGGTAATTCCCTATGTCAGAATAAAAAAGTTCCTACGGTTCCCATGACCGAAAATGAATCTTAGGAAGCTAGAACCATAAATCGATCTTATTAAACGGTGCGATGTAAATCAGGTAGTAAATCCGAATCTAGCAAAAAAATTAAAAAATTTTCTTCCAAAGCAAAATTTGACGCCTTAAAAAGTTGACTTCAGTGTACCCCTTCTCCCCTAAATAGTGCAATAGATTCAGCCTCAAAAAGTTACTCCAAATGCACTTTTTTGTAAATCGATGTCCAGAGAGCTCTAACTCCCTTAGGGAAGATTTCCGGACATAAGTCCAAAAAAACACTTATTTTTCGACGATATTATGTCAGTGGACTGCGGAAGAATTTTGACCAAACTTAAAACAATTTTAACTCATTAACAAAATTGAAATAGAAATTCAAAGGGAGAATTGTAATCTTTTTTTGTCAAAGAGTTACTCCTTTTTTGTGCACTTATTTCAATTTCGCCCGGTGTATCTATAGGTAGAACCAAAACAATCAAATAAAGCGAGAAAACAATTAGAGAAAAATGCAAATGGATTTATAAATAGGTCAAAAAACAAGAGAATGAACAAATAACAGTATAAACGAAAAATACAACAAATGAGATTACAAAAAAAAATAATAAGGAAAAAATGGTATATTATTAAGAATATGCCATTCTAAACGCGTTCCAGACTACGACTAAAATTTAGAAACAATTTGAACAAATTTATACAAATATTTAAATTTGTGACCATTCTATGAGTATTCTGTTTAATAAAAATCAACCAAGAAGATTGTTATTCTATAATATTCGTATAAAAAAGTTTTCACTGGTAGTTGTAAAGTAGGATTTGATCTTCGATGTAATAAAAAGCGGATCATGTACCGATCGAAATCTGTCAATTTGGCCTCAACAATTCGTTGAAATAGTGTTGGTGTGAAAAATGCTGATTGTAGATACCCGCCTTGAATATCAATCACTCAACAATATAGTTTCATTATTGTATCAGGTTGTATGTATAAGTAATTGCATTGTGTGTTTTAACAATGCGATCTTCGGTCGGCCAGTTATTAATCGTTGTCCCATTATGTGTTTTATTGAATGCTGCCGATGTACACGTCTCGTTTTCTATGCATAGCGACATAATGAAACATGCCAGCAATATACGATTCGAATCTATCGACCGCTTCGAGGACTTAACGACCCTTATAATACCTCATCTCGATATTTCTCAAGGTCCTCGTGGCGTCCTCCACACTCGTGGGAAATGCTCGAGAAATAATTTGACTGTGTGTTCATAATTCTTCCATCGACGGACGTTCCGGGATTTATGTCAGTTGAGACGTGAGTCCGATAAATAATTGACCAAAGACACCCATCGCAATGAGTGCTCTCAGTAGCGAGTTTTCCGCTTCAATCTTCCTAAGTAAATTCAATTTAGTCCGTTTGAAGTTTTGGGATTTTTCAGTCGAAAACGACTCGATTCGGGGTCATTTCAACGGAACGCATTCAGCTGTCACAACTTGGCGTCTGCTGACCACTTTAATCTTTTGGAAGTTATCCAGTTCGAAAAGTTTTCACCCTAATTACAAGTGTGAGTCAAATTTATTCAGCAGGTGCGTTGTCCATCTCGGAGAAAACCGTAAGAGCGAGTCCGGTGACACTGATTCCTTCCACGATATCTGAATCGAGCGAATTTCTGCATTAAACATTTTCAGTCGGAAAGGTTGATTTTTATCTAAAGAGGGTTATTATGCAGCGCTTCGAAGACTGGGATTTATGCGACGTCGGGGTCAAAATAACGGCCAAATACTCAAATCGATCAGAGTTCGACCTTGGTTTAATTAATGAGCATTAAACGCATCTCCTGCGAGATGATTTAAAACACAATTTATCGCGAGACATTTTAATAGCATTCAATTATTAAATGTTATCACAATGTATCGAAAAATCGAGGCGCCAGCACGACTTACGCTTTTTTCCTCCCAGTAATTGAATTTTTTACAAAGTGTTTCTCACTTGCTCTTGTGTGTTATTATTTTAAGTACAGGTAATGTCTAGTCCGCCTCCCTTCGTGAACTTAACTTATTATTTACAAAATACACTGAAAAAATCAACACGAAATTTTAATTTATGAGAGAGGAGGAAAGGAATGGTCCTTGATGGATGCCTTGCGGGAGTGACTTGCAACTAACCGCCATTATAAAGTTAAAAGTGCGACTTTTTGCACCATCAAGTCAGCAATAAATCAAAATAATTATTTGTCGAGAAAAAATCGAGGATAATATGTAATTTCAGCTGGTAGCTTATAACTCAATTATGATGGTTTAATTGTTGAAAATAATTGTAGATTTGGACTGGGTTACAGTTACCCATTATGGGCATTAAGATGATCTTTCGTACCATCCGAATTTCCACGTAATCGTTTCTATTGTTACACGTACGGTAATAGTAATTTATCTAATTATTGTGATGAGAAAAATTTCGTCCGAAAAAAGTTCAACGACCACCAACCAGTAAGTCACTGAGTCAAATGCGATTTTTGCTTTCCTCGTTACCTGCTTTTGTCAATTTTTCTGAAATCGCCACAAATCACGTTCTTTAATCCACCGTAACGGTACAGACATTGTTTCTGTAAACGATGAAAAGATATCCTTTCCAATATAATGGAATTTTTCATCGACTTTCGATGCATAGTCAAGATTACGATCCACCACCGGCATTCTTCATAACTACGAGGAAACACTCTACCAAATTGAAAATGGTAATAAGATAGAGGCAGGCGCTACTTCTAACTGCCAAGATAAATCTTGCAATCGATCCGCAGGGCCTAAATTACAGTTAATAGAGTCGCCGCTCGCGTCTAGCCCCTTCGGAAAAAAGCATTCCGACGGACTTTACTGGTAATGTTCCGTTCGCGACCTACATAAACAGCCGACAGTTAGTCACAGGAAACATATCAAGGGCGATTATCGATCACACATGACTCACTGATCCTAACTGTTGTTTTACTATAGACAAGAACCCCGAATTTGGACAATGACAATAGAACACACAAATCTATCCGACAACAATTTAGACACAGTCGAATGGCATAATTACGGTAAAACGCATTAAAACTAATGGGAGATCGATGCAACTGATGGGTTTCAACGGTTCTTAACGATTTACGCATCTGACCACAGACATTGTGACTTTAGATGTAAACAACAGACGCAATTTTGCAATTCTACAACTTTACGTGACTAAAGAAACCCGGTTTTGCTGACAACAAAAATCATTCAGATTCGAGTTTCCCGTTTCACCACGTTGTTGTTTCGTCAAAAAACCTCTAAATACGTGTAAAAAACCCCAAGAAAATATCTTCCTCAGTTACCCACTCATATTTCAAGTTTTTATACAATTGTTTCTGATATAGTAACTATTTCTATATAAATCCCTATTACATCTTGACACAATTAGAAAAGTAACTTTCTTTTGTAATTGACTGTCAAAAAAACTCTTACGAGTAGAATTTTAGAAAAAGTGCACCTCTACTTCACGACCATGCAAAATTTCAGTTTTTTGTGCCTAGCCGTTCAGGAGATAGTGATTAGTTAATAAGTAAGCAATCTGTTAACAATATTTTTTATTAATAACTTGATAATTTTTATTCAAATTAAACCTTAAGTCTTTTCGAAGCATTAGTGGAGTTTTGAATTTTACATAATACAAGAATAATCAATCAGATCAAATAATCCAGGTGGCTCAATGATGTTTCAGAATCCAAAGAATATGTGTATAAAAGATCTTGGTTAGGAATTCCATTACCACTATTACTCTTCTGTTATTCGCAATGTTTGAACTTGGTATTGAAGAAAAATATCTCACATTTCCAAAAAATCTGTGTTATTTTAATGATTTGCAATACCAGATAGGTTTGAATCACATTTTACAACTTTTCAGCTGTGGTGTGGTCTAAAGACCGAAAGAAACTTTATTTTCAAGATCAGTTAATATTTGACCAGCACCAAAATGTTTGGCTTAACTTTCAAAAGGAATGTCGTTTAAAACACAGTTTAGAAATAAGTTGATAGTTTTTGTGTTGGTTGTTGTGGAATCCATTACTTCGTGCGCCCGCTGATAGAGGCTTTGCATCGATACATCGATTAAACTAATCACCGATCTGTCTCCCACGCTTCCAAAATGGTTTCGTTGTAATTTGCGATCGTAGGATGCGTAATTAAATCGAATTTAACGGGATTTCAGCTCATAGATCAATCTGTCCTTGCAACGTGCATCCGAACAGACGTTTCTCCGGTCGCGTTTTAACGCGATGCCGACCGCTTTATTCAAATTAAATCAGTTTCTCTGATAAATAAAGACGTGGGAAAATTCGCTCGACAATTTCCTGTCTTCTCGTGAAAAATATTTCTAACCGTACATGACAAAACGGCGGGATTATTAAACATATACAGACAAAGTACCATTTGCATTAATGCGATTACGATTAATTCTGGTCGAGGAGTCGTCAAACAGGAAGACCAGACCTTTGGCTCGAGGCGAGGAATTAAAGCGAATTTGTGTGGCGCATCTTTCCGATTAATTAAAAAATACGAAGTCAATACAGGATAAATAATTGACTCTAACTAAGGTGAATTACGGTATTTAAACGCAATTAGGGCCGTTATAAATTCATAGTGGTGCTGTAATTCTTCAACTGGTCTATAACGATCCGATGGATTCTTGTCGACTAATTACCAACCAGATCGATTTGCTGGAAGATGACATATAATCAACTAGTCGTACACTTCGATGGAATTCTAACATTGACAAGAAAATGCGGAAAACATCCACTGATGGAGCCATTGTAGACACACAGAACTGCCATAATTAGAATTTAATCCATTCAACACACAACAAGACATAACTGTTCAATAAATCATCTCACAAATTTTTTCTCTTGTTTCAGGGTCCACATTCCATATTTGAAAACCTAGACCAGGTGAGTACCACGAAAAATTGGCGTAAAAACGCTCAAATACTGCGTCACGCTCTATTCGAAACATTTAAAAAGTCGACAATACTCTCAAATTACATGCTTTTATAGTCTAAAAGCTATATTTAATTTATTCGGCGAATGTTTCAAATTTTCGGAAACATGCTAATGAAAACATCAGAATGCCACCAGAACAAACAAAATTCAAGAAATCCATCCAAACAGAGTACCATCTTCTACAGTTACTCTCAATATCTATTATCTCAAGATCCTGGAAATCAAAAAAACAGCCCACCGCAACATTACAAAGACCTCCAAAACAACCATTTCTATGTTCCATGAACACTTCTCGGACTTGCAAGCTTGAAAACAATCAGCTTCTAACGGATGTCCATCCATTGGAACCACAACACTGCAAGAACGTGTTGTGACCCATACTCCCTCACAATTAACCAATTTGTTACATCATCGTCGACGTTAAAAACACTTTCATGCTACTTGACTTAGAAAAAACTATCTCTCTCGTAGCCGGTGCACAATGACAGGACGAGTAATATAAGCGAGGCAATGTTTGATAGCGGTCATCATTGTCCGGTCGAACATCAGACAACTTTAATTAGTCGTTGCATATATAAACGTTTTCACTCGTGTCTTACGATAGGTAATGGATGTTACTTCAATGAAACGTTGATGAAGACCGTGTCATTATAGTGTTAATTACGATCCCGGTGGTCGCTCCCTCCTGCATTGGATAATTCTAGTCAATACGTTCCGACGACATTTATTTGTTTATTTAAAAAAAAAAAAACTGTATTTTTCGTATTTTCAAAATAAAATTAAAAAATCAAAATTCAATTAACCTTCTCTTTTTCTTATATTTTTAGAAAGGTTATAAAAATACTCATTTTCTATTCATTCATTTATTTATTTGTAACGCTCCAAACATTCTAATTAATTTGCTATTCAATTATTCTCGCCGCGAGCGTTCGACCAGTGTTTGAATCGCGTGCAAATCCCAGAGTACCGTTTGGTGCCCAAAATAAATAACCTTCAACCTATATCTCGATAAGTCACCACAACCACGCTGAGCGTTATTAATTGTGCCGACCACCTGGTATCTCCTTGATGGATGTTTCATCGACTCCAACCGGTCTACAAAACGGTACATAAATTCGATGGACACTTTAAGACAACCAAAATTTTGTTTACCAT
The DNA here is from genome assembly GCF_015345945.1 of Tribolium madens. Lineage (NCBI taxonomy): Eukaryota > Metazoa > Arthropoda > Insecta > Coleoptera > Tenebrionidae > Tribolium > Tribolium madens. The sequence goes on from NW_025401050.1 coordinate 7,785,772, forward strand.
CCTCTCATTCAGTTTTATGGTTGACAATTTAAAGTCACTAACAACCAAATATAGTTATAATATCTTAATTAAATCGTCGTGTTGGTCCACAAAACGGTATTGTTGTCAACGATAAAAGAGTCGACGTTCCGCATCTTGGAATAAATTTGGCACGTAATCGGCACGACCTTCCCCTCTATACTCGGTTTATAGTACAAATAAGCATGTTTGACTCCGTGAAATACAGACTCCTGGTTGCACATAAATATATGCGTATTTCGGTAACCCAATCTCGTTTCGTATTCGACCCGAATACGTAAAAGACTCGGAAATAACGGAGGATCGATCTCGGTGCATAACAGTTTTTCACGATTGCATTTAATCGACCAATTTGCCAAGATACTCAAAATCAAATTGACAAGCCAAATGACTACAAATTATCCACGATTAGTACGAGTACAGTTACCTGAACCACCACCCACATAAAACAATTAGCTAAAATAAATCCAATGGTTCAATAGTAGGTTAATGGTGCACACGGACCTCAATAACAATTCTACTTACGTGTTGATAATCATAGGAAAGCAATTAAATCGCGGTTGCATATCATTATAATATGCCGTCGATTATTATTAATCGCATGTCGCCCAACGCGGGGCATTCCAAAGTAGCCGCATAGCGTCTCGTCCGAAGAGAAAATGCGTGGATAAAAACGAGCGAATAGATCGGGGCAAAAGTATAGATCGTGTTCGAGGAAGAATCGTGCAAAAACGACGAATTCCAGCGTCGCGACGTTGGTAGCCCGACCGGACGTACACTGAATTGATATTTATGTATATTCATGAGCATGCATGAGGGCACTTCTCAAAACAAGCAACAAGCAACTAATTCACCCTCAATCATCGATCAACAAATTTCAGCTTTACCTAGTGTCTCCAAAACTAGAAATTTGATCTGTGATCGACTTGCCGTATCGGTTATCGATAATTGTACCATAATATAACCCGGCAGGCGATTAAACCCGATATCCAGATTTCTGTTTCCCACATGCATAAAATAATTTGTTTAATGGTAACGGCTCCGGCACCAGTGATCTGCATACCGGCACGACCAGAAGGCCGCCACTGCATACATGCAACGTTAATTGATGTATTATTGTAGTGTTCAGCTTTAGCAGGTTTGTTTATAGACTGGTTTGCATATTCAATATCGGCGTTATTAAATTAACTATAGAGAGCTTTGCCACAAAAGACTATGCGGAAGATTCGAAGAGGTACTTGACACGAACCCTTTAATCCGTCCTTGGAACGGCCGTACGTTGCTTAATGGGAGAGCACGACATTCGTGCTACCATAAACTCCACGTTGTTAAAGTTAATCGCTCGTTGAAATTTCTCTCGCCAGGTAGGTGTTTGCCTGTGTCTAATGAAGTTTTACGACGGTTTTTCGGTTATTAGCAAACAATTTCAAACAGCACGATTCAGTGATCTATCAAGAGTGTAGATTCTAACCTTGCGATGGGTTTCTTTAAGTTAGTGCGATCTTAATCAAGCATTGTTTATGAGATAATTTCATTTCGTACGCTGAGCTTCGTCTGGTTCGCAATGAGCCAATTAAGGTCTGAATCAAAGTACGATTAATACAACTGCTCAAGTGGAAAATTAATTCGTTTGTTGCACAGATCGAGTTCTTGCCTCAATTATACACCTTAACCGAATTAGTCAATTTTTAAACGTTATTTATTGATCGTAATTACACCAGCAAACATCATCTATTACTTATGAGCCACACGCTGCTTTATAGGTCAATTAAAGTCTCCACTTCCTTAAATAATCATCAATTTCGAGGAAAATCAGCGCATTGATCTCTGCAAGTTTTTATTCCGCAAGAGCCCATCCTTCCCAAGTCGAGATAACGGTGTGCCATTCATTAACGATCCACAAACGACCATCTACATAATTATATTCCGTAATGCTTAAACTCAAAATAATAACTCACGTTGATTTAATTAAAAAAAACGTACTCTAAAGTACTAACTAGTTTCGATTAATGGAAAATATCCAATCGGGATCATTATGTAAACTAAACCACATTACAACACGAGGCCACAAATCACCGCTACTAGTACTCCACATGCTAAACTAGCATCGGCAAGTAGTACCTCGATTAATCAAATGATCAACGATTGTCATACCGTATACAACTAATCGCTACATAACATACAAAGACTGATTTACACTCGAATTCACTAGACTTTTCAACAACATTACTTTATAAAATGACACGGAACGCAAATTTCATAATTAATATTTACCACCAGAAAATATATTCCAGAGATAGTTAACCGGATTAAAGCAATCACTATTAAAATAGTTATATAAAAAGAGTGATTCCATAAAATTATAATTGCTGCTAGTTACAAATGATAATTTATGTGCATTTCCCTTGTAACAAGCGAATTAAAAACATAAAACTGACTCAAAAATCGTAATTGCCAAGATTCCAAAAACAACACGAAAATCATGTAGACAATCAAATTTAACTCCAATAAATCGATACAACCATTTCCAAAATCACCATTAACCACCATAATCAAAATTATTTCTTCGACTCTATGTATTTAAAATCCAAGGGATGTTTAGCACCTTACAACTGATAACTCAGCTCAACCAATTGCAAAACCCATATATTTCGCCTATTTGTTCGCAAAAAATAATAATCAAAAATAAAAACACTAGCTTGTTTACAACACTGCAATAAAATAAAATTTAATCTGGAAAATTCTACTAGTCAAAAAACCATTTCCTTTACGTATGAACACTAAAAAAACTTAAAAGAATTTTTTAATGCACAGTTTAAGAATACGAAGCTGAAACCATTCTCAAAACTACATAGTAAGCGTAGATACTAGCATAATCTCAAAAAAATAAAATAAAACAAAAGTGTAGGTGGTAAAACCACCAGATGTTTAACTAAATAAACCTTTCAAGTAGAATAAGGTATCTAGATTTAGATCTCCACCGAACTCCAAGATTTTTTTTTATTTGAAAAAAACATTATTTTCGAGTAATTTTGCAAGTCTGGAGTGCCACCTTGTGTATTATAATCTATCACGTACTGTTGCAAAAAAAAATATTCAAAAATCAAATTGAATTTGTAGCAAAGCGTCGTCGTTCCGTCCGACAAACTTTGCGGTCTGTTCACAACTCAATTGATAAATTCAGACGCGGTTGACGAAATTAATAGACTCTAGGAAATAATTTGGCAAAGGCGACGAAGCATGACACTCTAATCCAGTGTGAAAATTTCCAATTTTTGCCTCGTATTGTAACTGTATTCACAGAAATGTGTTGTCCATTGACAGCACAAGTCGCGGAACTCGGTAACGACGTGTGGTGCATCCAATGTATGCACCGTATATACAGATACGTATCGTTTATTATACCTGTGGTAATAGCCGACAAGCGGCTTAACGGTGCGTTGCTGTTATCGGCAACGTCTTTAAGTCCAGAAGGCCGTACTTAATGCCTTGTGCCAGCATTGACAGCCTCTGGAGATTGAGCGGCAGCGACAAATGACCTACGTCTTCTCCCACAAAAAAACAACAAATTCAATTTCAAACGCAGATCGTATCGGTTTGAAGCTTCAATCGAGCAAGGTTTTAGTTGGCGCCCAACGCGGGGCCGTGGATCTTTTCTTGGTCGTTGTCCTTCCGAGTCCAGTGCACCGGCCAGTAATTAGTCGGGTTGTTCTGCATGGCAAAGCCGAAAAAATGCGGCAAAAAGTATACCCTCTGATGTGTAAATGCATCCGGCCACTTTTCACGAACTAGCCACAAAAAGACTTCATTATCATACTCTGCGATAAATGCGAACTCTATTTGAGTAAACATTGTTGCATTTATGTACTATACAGTAATTTCTTTGAATAGTGACTCACAAGTCCATACTAATGCCTTTCGGGGGTCCGAAATGTGCAACCGAAACAAGTTCCATACTAAAAAACGCGTTAAATTTTGAATGACCCTGTATAATGGGTAAAGGTCCGATTAGACGGCGGCTTGTGGCGTAAATTAGCGTCCACCTGAAACTGAAAGTTATGCGGGCATTCGCGGGGTCATCAAGGTCCTGGGACACACCACCTTTAGCCCGAGGTAATGTCCTGATAATTGATATGAAACGTGCAGGTCACTTTTACTTTTCCAGAGTCAATGTCATAATGAGGTCGAACAAGCCAAGACGGAATAGTACTTTTACGTCTGTTGTTCGTGTCGCAGCGAACAAAAGGACTAAACAAGGAAGTAGTAGTCTCAATAATTAATGACCTTTGGTCAAGAACGGCAACATTTGGAGCATCAGTACTCACAAAATGAAAGTAATTAAAACATGGACTTCTTTTGAGACGAGCAACTTATGCAGATTTAATAACTGATATTTAATGGAATGATGGATAGGAAAATTGTAATGCAAATAAGAATCTAGCAATTAAATTGTCTCGTCACGTAATAAAATCTTCATTTACCGTTGCGCTTAGAACATCTATATTTACCCGCAATTTCCTGGAATCATATGGAAAATGTCTATTTATAAGCGAGGCAATGGCATGACTGGCCAACAATGCAACAAACCGACCCGTGTAATATTTATTATTCGATTAATTAATTCACTAAGGTAATACCATTCAAGCACGCATCCTACAAGGTTCTTTACATTCCAATATTTCCAACCAATTACAAAATTACTTAACCATAAGTATCGCTTGATATCATTCGCATATGCTCTTTGTGTCCCAATTTGAAAATGGAATTTTAATCGAGATGAATCACAAATGCAAAATCCTGTGGTTGCCGTCATCACACATCATCATTTTTTCGACGAACTAATATCGAACCGAAGGTTCACCAACCTAACCAAATTAAACTTTTTCAATCTATACCACAAACTTTTCGCACTTTGGGCTAGACAAACTCTAGATACTTGGCCGTTGGAATTTATTCAGATAGCTGTCTGATCATGCAGGCGTGCAGTTGTAAGTCATGTTCGGCCTGTCGTACCAATTACGTCAGTAACAAATAGTCCAAGTCTCGCCCCTTGGGTTCTACATCGCGGAACGTCATGAGGTTGCAGCGAAGAATAGGTTCCGGAAGTCCAACGGCAGACAAAAAATTCTGACGCATTTTGCACTCGTAGCTGTCTTCTAGTTTATTTCCCAACTAGTTGACAAAAAAATTAAACTTTTATAAAACAACATGATACAAACTTTTTATGAGTAGTAATACTTGAACCATGCTGTATGCAACCATTAAATAAAATGTTTCTAAATTTGACTATAATTTAAACAGTAAAAATTTATTCAAATATCAAAATATTTTTTTTATATTTAAAACCAATGGGGCTCTTTACCGGAAACGCTGCTTCTTTTCGGGGAATGAACAGAGGCGTATCCGAATGCCCAGTGTAATAACACACCTAACATCCGGATAATTGCACACCGCTCCAGTTGAAATTAACCTTTATTATGTTATCATTTAATTATAATAAACGTAGTTTTTTTTTTGAATGTAAATTGAAATACGTGAGTCGAGATATCATTTCTGGTATAAATGAAATTATGTTCGAACAAAATCCTGAATTGGAGACGTAAATTCCCCTTGAAACCGGCTCGTAAACAAGCGAAACCGTTGGCAAGTTTATACTCGCAAATATTTAAAATGATATTGATAATAGTGGCAGAGAGCTGTGTACATTACAACGTAGGCACATAAACTATACAAGATCACGAACGTTGACAGCTGTAAATAATTAACAGATATGTAAGAGAACTGTAAACATGATCGTAAACTTCCTGGCGCACCGTGCGAAAGTAAATCAATTGAAGATACGTAGGTGCACCTACGACAAAGAGACACTCTGATTTGTGGAAAGATTGCGTTCTGAAATTTTTTACGCTGAGACTAACGGACGCCACGGCTTACAGCGTTACAGTTCGAACAGGTTGCGATGTAAATTACACAACGTGCCTAATTATTGTTCCGAGTAATTTGATGGCAATTGTTCCTACAGGTACGTTTCAATTATTCCGCATCCTCTTCAGGAATATAACGTTATTCGATAGTAATTAAAGTAACACGCACGTAGACCAAACTGGACAGTGTACCACTTTATTTTTCAAACTTTATTCTTGACTTTTCTTATTTTGTTCCAGATAGACCATGAGCTGGCCCAGAAGACTGCTTTTCGCCATGCTAGTCGTAGCGGCGTACACTCACGGCCTCGGCGAAGATGTGGACGCGGAAATCGTCGAAGCTCCAGATAAGTTACCGGCACCGCCTCCGAGCCCTTTGGATGACTGCGATCCGGAACTCATCGGATTCGAGTTAATAACCGGTTACGTGTTTTCCGCTCCGGGAAACGTACTCGATTCGATACCGGGCACTCTGATGCTCACCGATTGTTTAGAAACGTGCCAAGGAAACGACTCGTGCCAGTCGGTCAACTACGAGACCGGACTATGCGTACTTTTCAGTTCCAACGCTGATGTCTTGCCAGGTGAGTCGAGAAAGCTCCAAGCTCTAGCGGCGAGCTTGAAACACTTACACACTCCGATGACCAAGATATGCCCCGAGAATTCAATTTCCCAACGATTTTTACCAAATGATGAAACTCAATCCTGAAAGATTACGAACGCCATTTATGGCAGCACCTACTTATCGCGTAGCACTATCAACAGGATAGACACTAATACATCTTCCATAAACCACCACTTGCAGCTTTATGTGATGCCTATTTCTGTCTCCAGAAATATATTCGTCAAAAAAACACATCACGATCCGAATTGCTCTGGTTTTAAGAGCCTGTTTCATGATTGTTAGATTTCGCTAGATGGCAAGAGCGTTGCCACTCTTCTTCCTAGCCACCCGCAGCTACAAATTGGCTCAGCCAAATGTCGCGAGCTTTGGTCGGTTCATGTCTATACGTAATTAAATCCCCTCTCATCGTGCACACAAAGCTCCTCGTCTGTTGTGCAATTTTAACGGGGGATAATTATAAATTACAGCAATTTGTGGTAAATTGCATCTCGTCGCGTTGCAATGGGCAATTAAATTTTCGATATAGTTGAGTGTGGATGTTTTATTTGTTCAAGTGTCTGTTAACAGAAAGGTGATAAGTCTTTCGCACGTGAAGTCACGGACAGAGTAATTTTTCCCCTTTGGTAGAAGCGAAGATGGCGACATTATTCATCGAGTAGTCCCTAATCAAGAACGTTTGCGTGTTCGACGCGCATGACTCCTGATGAAACATATCGGGCATCCGACACACAAACACTGAATGTCAATCGATTTGTTCCCACGCTGGAATACACTAACATGCGTAATCGGAAGATAGCATCTTGCATGACAACGATCATGCTGGAAAAATTCCAAGTCTAGACGATGAAGACGAATCATTGATGTCATTTCATATTGTCAAGCGACGATTTACGGATGAGAACTCCACCACTCCTCGAGACTCTAATAGCAATAATTTCGTTGCACCTTCATCAAACTCTATATCCCTCGATCACTTTATACCTACTCTCATTTAGCCAACTACGTACATACATCATTTGCCGACTTAATCACCGGTATTGCAACACTATTATTTACGACGTCAAATTCTCCTTAGACACAGTGACCCATTACCCATTGTCGTGACGTTTCTTCCATCACTTCGGACAGCTAATAATAATAACCTATACCAGCGAGTAACGTCTCGTTCCAGTTCCATCACAAAATCAAAAAATGGCGAAAATACGATGTTCTCTTCGCTGTTAATTACATCGATCTCTTCCAAGTCATGAAGTTTGCCAATAAGTCTTTGTTTCACCACACGACCTCTGTTACATCACGATTCCGCTTCAACTGTCATGTCCGACACAAGTTCGTACAAAATCTCACCGCCTGAGGGTTTTTTTCCGACCTCATTAAACGGGGAGGTCCAGGCCACCTACAACACACTCGAGATGATAACACTCGGGGCGGTAACTGACACATACACGGTTTCTTTCCTTCGAGTAGGTGGACAAAATGAAGTTTGAGCTTTCAATTAAGCTCTTTAAAGTTGTTTCAAACTTAAATATAAGTAAAAACTCAAAATTCAAGTACAAATATAATTATGTCGAACGTTTTGTTTTTGCCGCCTTATGATTTCTGCTTCGTCTATTACCCCACAAAACAATCGTCGTAATGCCAATTTTCCGGCATTATAGCGTCCGTTATTTTTATCCAGTTAAGCACACAAATCAATTTTTGTGTGTATTTGTCGTTTTTCGTGTCTGAAAAATCGAAATCTAATCTAATTAGAATCCGGTATAGGGTCCAGTAGCTTTTCCTCTCGTGCTCGTACACTCGAGCAATTCATTAAACAAACATATGGTGGCCCGTTGAGTTTATACCGGATGAATACCCGTAGGCAGGCCTAATATCGACATCATAACATGCAGATTGGGACACATACCCACACATCCCTGACGAGGCTTTAATTTGCACGTTTCCATCAAAACGCTCGCCCGTGGCTGCACCGTAATTAAACTATTCCCTGTCAATTATAGAAACACAACGCTTCATTATCACGATATGTGGGAAAAAGGAATTTGACAGAGTTGAATTTGTGAAAAGCCTCAAGGTACATACAGGACTTTGCCCTCAATGAAAAACACTGCGTTTTTATGAAAGACCTTGAATATATTCCAAAAAGAAACAACAAAATCTCCATATTCATAAAATACTATTGTCACCAATGACGAAATCCTAATTTTTAACATAAACTTTGAAACTTTATCTCATGACTTAATTTTCGCGATAATAATAATAAACCTTGTAGATGTCTTAAATCATTAATATTTTATCTCTAAACCTTTTTTGTTTTAAAATAATAAAAAATGTTGTGTTACATAAATCAAACTTCCATTAGTTTCTAAAAATCTTGGGAGCTTATGTAAAAATTTTACTTTTTCCTAAGAATTTTAAAATATATATTAGGTACTCTAGAATACAGCAAACTTTTAAAAATGAAATGTTTTATTAGATCCTTCCCAGCAGTCCTCGTGAAAATGGCTTTCAAAATCTTAATATCCTAAAGATGTATCCCAGGATACTGTTTCAGTTAAAACTGTTTCTCAATATATCTTTTAGATACAAATTATTGCACCTAAAATCCCTTAACTGACTATTTCATAAATCATAACTATTCCACAATGCTTAAAATGTTCAAACTTGGGTAAAGATAACGGTGAGAAAAAGGAAACCTTTAATTAATTTCATGTTTCTCACAATAAAAGATCAGTTTTTTTTTGTAAAAGTCAAAATGCCGCGACTCTTAGTTTTCTATCGGTTTTTAACACAGAACACAGGCATTTAGCATTTCCCATGTCAGGAATAAAAGACTTTCTGAATGAGTTGGTGCTTGTTAATCGATGCATGAGAGTCAAAGGGGCGTTACTAAACCGATTTCGTAAGTGATTTTATTCATGGTAAACAGTTGCTAACCAAGTGGTTTGGTCAGTTTTAACGGGACTAGTCCCATTAGTTAAAATATGCGATTTGTTAGCGATTGTTGAATTCAGACGAAATCGCGCACGTAAACACAACGACATCCGAATTAAAAACGAATTATTCGAAAATAATTGCTTTAACAGCTCAAGAAAAAAGTGTAAACCAAAGTCATGATTAAAATGGTCGTGTGAGGTAACAAACCGTTTTCTTCCTCTTGTCGCTTTTGAAGAACATAATCCGTGCGGTGCAACCTTATAATTTACAGTTTACTTTTATGAATTTGTTCTTTGTTTTCCAGTTGATATAATGACAGGTCGCTAAAATTTCTCAGATTCTAATTCAAAGTGAATTGCGGTTTACATCTCGTTCGTTTGTCGGAAAAAAAACAGTGCTTATAATTCCCGCGTAATAAGAGCATCGCTTACAAATAATAGTACTAACAAGTTCAACTTGAATCACGTACGAGCAAATGATTTTTAAAACATTTAAATAATTACGACAATTACGTGGTTCGCACAAAAACCTAACCACGATGGAACGTTGATAAATTCGTGCGGTTGCCTTCCTCTCCGAAAAATAAATTCAGCACATTTGAATTGAACTCTCGTGTATTGGATTTTGCGTTGTCGCGAAAAAGTCGAACGGACCGCTTCTGTGCAATGAACGTAACTAAAACGAACACGTACAAAGCTCGGCTCACGTTTTAGATACTGTTGGAGAATTTCTTGGATTTGTTTGACAACAAAATCACTGAACGGTATGAGAATGGTTTACTTCTGCATCAAGGCTGATTTTTTTAGAAAGAGGATGGATGGTAAGCGGGACACGTCCGGGTGCGATTTTTCTTTAAGGACACAAACTATTCGATGATGCAGTTACATTCTTCTAATTCTTAATTTTAATAGAATTCCTTAAAAGATTCCACACATTTACAAGATTTAGTATTATTCGCTTTTAAGCCAAAAAAAAACATCCAAACATTCTCTTTCCACAACAAAATTTTAAAAAGCCTCTCCCTATTTCTTCATTTCTCTTATTCAATCATTCTTATTTAAAGTCTTCAATACAAAATTATGATTTTGCTAAAAGTTATCTACATGATCTTCGTTTTCTTCTTCAAATCCCAAAGAACATTTATCTAAAAGTTTTCAAAACCAAATAAACTTAGTCTTCAGTTAAAAGTTTGTCTTATTCTCAACCGAAACACGTGTCGTGATGAAAATAAAAGTTTGGTATTTTTATAAAAAACGAGTTTGATTCATTTTCTGCCCCAAAAAGCCCAAATGTGTAGTTAAAAGTCGATGATAATAATTTAGCGATACCGAAGCTCATTGGTGTGTGTTAATTTTCGAGTTTCGAATCATTTATTTTACAAATGTATATTTATAAAGACAAAATCTACCGCTTTATTTAAAAGCAAGCTTTCGGTCTGTTTGCGAATTTTCCAAGTAAAGCTTTCGCCTCAGTCGCCGCGTTAATAATTAACAGGGTCGAAATTTTCGAACAGGAGCAGCTTTTCAAAGCAAAACGTTCAAAAAGCTCCTCGCCTGGCACACAGTTAAACGAGCCGGCGCTTTCGTATGTTATTTTATTATTTGTTCAGAAAATTCGCCACTTTGTATCACAAATATAGAAGTATTGTTTTTAGTGGATGTGTAAATAAGTCCTGATTGACTTGGCGTTTCATCATTACGCTGTGCAAACATTCGCGAGTTCCTCGCGCTGATTTTTGACACGTGAAGCAAACATTTTATTTATTTTTCGAATTTTAATCTCGAGTTAGCAGCGCTGTACTTGTAAATTGCCGCTTTATTATTTACAAAAAATCAAATTGACCACCGGATCGCAAAGCCGCTCCGCGAACGTGATACACTTGCATAATCCGTTTCCCTTGTGGTATTTTTCAAGATGGTAAATAACGTGGAAACGATGCCTCGTGCATTACAATCTCAATGTAAACCGTGCATCATTACGGCCAGATGCAGTACGTGTTGTAGGTTAGAGAATTGGAATGATCTAAGCAGTTCAGATTTGCTCCAAACCCACTACTTGTGTTGTACCTAAATTATACGGCTTTCTTGGCCGTGATTGCCTGCAACTTGACGCCGATGCATTTCCGCGTTTTTACTTTCCACGAGAGGTCGGTAATGTAAGGCACGCAATCGGCTTTAACACTCGACAATCCCATTAAAGACGATTGCGAGAAATTCGCGAAGGGAAAGTGGACACGATATCGAGCCCTGAGGGACTCCAAGCAAGCGTGAAGCATCACAGATTTTTTCTTCACAACGGCGATCGGACGTTAATTAAACAAAAAGGCGATTCACACCTGTTGATTTTGTTTTTCGAGGACCAAAAAGTTACACGCGTGAGAAAAGACGGCCGCTTAAACAAAAGGATTATTTATCATCGGTAATTAACAAGACAGTAACCTCGGGTATTAAGCACATTTGTACACATAAAGGTTGGCCTTTGACACCGGAGGCCGTTTTACTCGATAAAGTGTGGATTTATCGCCACGGTCTCTTTGAACAAAAATACTAAAAGGTAAATGCTCCGTCGGAGGCAGCCGGCATTGTCATAGATGTTACTCACTCATATCCCATCTCTCCGAAACGAAAGTCAATTTACTTAAGCAAAGCCGTTTTTAGAAACTCATAAAAAATCTAGAAACACTCAAAACGTTCAATTTTTTATGTTTTTCCAGTAAAAATTTTATGCTCTGCCATTTATTCAGAAGGTGGTATGTACCTAAAGATATGGAGAATCAAAAATTACAAAAAAAACTTCTGTCAACAATTGTCGTATCGTTTGTTCCCTGATATTCCATTTCCCGGTTGTTGTTTTCTTTCTGCAAGCTAATGAGAAATGATTTGAAAATATTTTTCAATCTCCGTTCAGTGCAACCATTAGCAATGCCTTTTCTGACAGCCACTCGGGGTGTTTTATTACTGTCTATGTGAAACCAGGCATGACTTTAAAGTGGAAGTTATTAAGTTGAAAATGAAAATAGGATGCGTATTCCGTCTCCGTCCAATTTGTTCTCATATGCAAGACGATAAAAAAGTACAAATTCGTTTTATTCCAATTTCTTCCTCGAGTTAGATAAATTATTATAAACAACATCAGAATCTTCCACTTATCTCAACACAACTCTCGTTAATTTATTCATTGCACGTACGGAATTACGAGTACAATCTCGAATAATAACGATAATACAGGTAACCAATTAACCGGCTGAAAGATCGACTACTGTCTCACAAACGCTCGCCGATTAGAATATCTCATAATTTTATAGTCGCTCGTAATCGGCCGAGCAATCATCAACTATTAACTCGAATTGAATTTATGGCTTGTTCCAGGAGCCCTCACCAAGTCGCAATTCCCTGTCTTCACAATCTACGCTCAGAAGAACTGTCTCGGCGTGAAACCGTGCGAGAGGGCTTGGTGCATCGATAGAGTGCAAAACTACAAACTCCAAGGATACACCAGGAGCAAACTGACGGCTGCCACGAGACAAGAATGTCTTGAAATGTGTCTTGGCGAAACCGAATTCAATTGCAGGTGAGTAGGAAAGCTGGCAGACACCCCCACTCCCATCCCCACCCACTAGAGTGGCTTTTAGCAGTTGCCACTTTAAAATTTACGGTGTTAATGGCCACCATAACTTATTTCAGCACTCTTTGCCAATTGTGCTCTTGGAGACGCGATCATCTGTTAAACAGGGCTGGTTTTTTATTTCCGGACGGTTGCACTTATATCAGCGCAATTATCGAACGAATCTTATAATTCTGTAAACGATACTTTAATTCTTATTTATGGTTACGTTCGGAGGGAACCTGGAATTCCTCTGAGAAGGATTTTACGAGCCTCCGGCGAACTAAACTTTCCGAATTGGCCCGCAAGCCGTGAAAAACTCGCTCCTGGACGATTATATTATCGGAATTAATTCGAAGGGACAAAAATTACCTACAAAACATTCAAGTTATTTAATTACAAGAACAATGTAACGGTTCAAGAACAATCCCAACGTCACCGTTAATAAAAGGATTTTTTTTCAAACAGGACGTGACTAATGTCTAATGAGTGTGCCATGTCTTCGAATTTTTGTCACAAAGACCGTGACATCATTTAATTCAAAACGGATGTTTTGTTATTTTGTCCTCAGAAATTCAATCAGCTCGTGTTATTGTTGCCAAAAAGTGAAATATTTTGCCGGAAAAAAACACACCTCTAGATATCTAAATTGGTGAGTTTGACCGGTAGGGTTTATTGTTATTATCAAGCAAAAGAAATAAATTGTTTATGAGATATTCGCGCGAGAAAAAACACCCAAATCAAATGGAGGCATGCGTGCGTGTCTTACAGTAAATACACGTCATTACATTTTTCAATGGCGGACAAACTACCGATAAATAAAACTTCAATGGCCTAACGGATAGACATTTTATGAAACTTCACTCATTGCTTTTCTTAGGACGGACAACTTCATAAAAGACAAATTGTTCGCTTCGGAAGGCTACTGGAAGAAATTTACAAAAAAAAACAAGATTCTGAAAAGACGTGACCCTGACGGAACAACAGCACCAAAAAAGGCACATTCTTCACCATCTAAATAAGACAATTAAGCAAAATGTTCCGAATCTCGTTAGCTTATTATACTAACACTTAACTCAAAAAAACGCAGTGTTAATGATAATCTACCATCAAGCAAACAACTAAATTATCACATTTCTTCTCATGTGACCTTAGGTAATAGTCTACGATCTAAACTTCATCAATTTATGCTAAAAAAAAATTGGAAGAATATTCTTAAAAACATTAAGCACTTAAAACAAGAATGTCGACAAAGGCACCAAAAAAGCTTGTAGTTATATTAACTATAGATGTTCTATATCAATATCCATGTTGCTTCCAATTTGGCCAAAATATTGTGTCCTTAATACGAGTAATTAAAAAGAAATTATATACGACCAAGAACGTTAATTTACTGTGACAAAGTTGTTTTCTGCCTCTTGCGCTATGATTCTCGCGAATCGCTTTCGCTTCAAGATCAGTTCCTTGTATCTGTTTTGTGTTTTTTTTTGTCGTTTCTTTTCGAAATGGTCGGTTGACTGAACGTTCGAAGCTAAAAACCGTCCACGTCGTTGTTTTCTTCTTCTGAGTCCTCTCACGTCTGGCCACTAGTATGCGCGATCAATCACGAGGATAATTAAAACTGACACCGGAGCGAGTAATTGATTTTCACGACTTTTCCTTTTTAATCTGTTCGGTTGAATCATTTTTCTGGGCTGAATCCAAACCCTCGCTTCTTTCAATTACAGGAAGCGGTTTTGTTCGTCTTATTCCTCCTCGTTGGAACAGTGGTCATGTCAGAGCCGTTGTTATGGCCACCCGCGGTGACTCCGTCCAACACCTATGCTTCTAATTTATTCAAATTAATTTCCTCTGTCGAGTGGGGCAAAAATCGCGGAGGTGGCGTCGTACTCGACGGGCAGTCCAATTAGTCCTCAAGTTGCCAGTTCGAGACGGGACATTTATCACACACACGGCCTCGACAACGTACCATATTAACATTTTGATGGGAGGTAATTAGTAATTAGTGCAATGGTAGATGACGTGCATAAGGATCGAGCGTGCCGCGGCCATTGTATGGAGATGAGTCTCTTGCATTCGTTCTGTCTTTGTCCGGGTGAAGGATTTGCAAGACTGCCCCATTTATCAGGACGATCTATAGCTAATCTATCTACTCCCTTCAATCAGCCATCATAAAAGGATTTAATAACGCGCCAACACGAGGCTCCGCTTTTACGATATTTTTGCCGTTTGAGATGATAAATTTCATATCGCGATCGACTTCGCGTCTTCAAAATGATGTTTTAGCGGCCGGAGATGACGGAAATGCATTGCGAATCCCTCCAATCGTTGCCCTTAATGGACGACCGGTTTCGCTTTCCTTCATTTTACAAAGAGCTCGTCGAATTCGTTTCTTGATTAAAGATTTTCGCTTTTCATTAATTAAAGATTGCTTGTCCAAATCGCCATAAGTCACTGCCGACCCTTTCGTCACTAATAAAGTAATAATGCAAGTGTAGGCGTCTGCAGATTAGTCTCGTGCATTAGCATGTGATATAGCTCGTACATTATCTTGTCAGGGCCATTATTGGTAATTTACATTTACATGTCTCAGTTGCAGCTGAAATAATCACCGCCATTACATTACACTTAAAACTTGCGATTGGCATTTTTCTTCAGACGACCTCCCTCACCGACTACAAACAAACTAGACCAAATAAAACACAACGGAAGTGAGATCTAATCCTACTAATGAGATTACACTGTTCGAACACAATGTTTAATAAAATATCGATCGATTCCAAGTCTCTCGCTCTTAACCATAAGCGAGAATCGGACGATATTACCAACTTAAAATCAGTTCCAAATTACTTTACGTGATGTAATTTCGTGCAATTATCAGATAATTATCTGATATTTACTTCACGAACTCGTTAAGGATCTACGGAGGAACGCGGTATGAGGAACAAGGAAAAAATACTGAAAACGCGAACGATCCAAACCGCCACGACAAAGTTGAACACTCTTCTATCACTATACAAGGTCGCTTCTGCTTCAAATGCACATCGCCAGTTAAATCCCCACACCTTGACGATTTCCCATGAAGTCCTTAGCTCATTAGAGGCTTATAATTTTTTTATTACCCACACTAGAATTCCATATATAACATATATAATCTCAAAGTGAAGCTAAATCCCCCAACCATTTGGAAAACCATCAATATCAAGCGTTCCGTACCACAGGGCTCTACTTAAAGATCAACGTTGCTTCCTCTAAACATTTCATCTATCACAAATGGTCTAATTTTTTTTCTTGTCGTCTCCATTCACCAAACACGAACGGTTTTTTCTCTCTAAATGGTAAATTTACCGCCCAGTGAGCGTAAAATACCTCCGATATCAATCACGATGACTTCGGACAGCACCTGTTGGTGCTATTCGCCATTGTCGCGACTACTTAACCAACAGCAGTGTTGATAAGTCATTTCCAACCAGCGTTTTCCTAATTGCTCCATAAATTATGGTATCTCGTTCCACAGTCACATTGTCATCTTCCATGTGATTAATAAATTGGTAATTTCGCGTAATTGAGTCAAGGTGTGTATTCCCAGGACGTGTTTATCGCAGTGCGTGTGCATAGTAATTGCGGAAACTAAGGGTAAACACGTAATTTACTTTTTCGGAGAGGTTATAGAACCGAAAGTGTAACAATGTTGTGGTTTGCAGATTTCCGGAGGTTAAGGGTAATCGAGGATTTCTAATTTAGTTGGGGTAGTTATTATTAGAACGCTTTCAGCGGAAAGCTGTTTCATTATGTGCCGAAGTTTACTCGTAAAGGGACAAACTTCAGGAAAAAATAAATATGCGGGAAGCAGGTGGCGGGATTATATCGATTTGACATTTACATACTGTCAGTCATAAATGTATTGTTTTTATTCGCTCGGATTTTATTGTTTGATTTTAAATAAATTTACGGTTGGTGAACATTTCATTTCATTTTTTCCAGTCGATTGGCCCACGTAACAAATACAATATTTTTTTAATAAAAGTTTCACCAGAATTCGAGCAAAAATCGGAGAATATGAAGACTCCTTCTCGCGTTGCTAGTATCAGTTAATTGCAATTAGTTCAGGGTGGCTCTGTACAAGGGTGCCCAGTTATCAGCTCGGCTCACACTATTAAATTACATCGCCTATGGAGGTCAACCTTGCAAGACAAGCCACCCCGATAATTACCAAAGTTTGGGATGCTTGCTGTAACCGCATCGTCCTAACCTCTTCTATTAAAGCCGACAATATAGGAATTTGGAAATTTCTGAATTTAGAAAAAATTACGATAGTGTGCATTCTCCTGTGCAGCCGCCATAACTCATCTCCTTCAAGAGTGCGGAAAGCAAGTGCGATCCCTTGGACACTATTACATGGTTCGAACGTCTTGTAATCATAAATAATCGCATACGTTCAACGTCGAAATTTGCATGCGGACACTTCTTAACACGGTGGAAACATCGCACCAACTATACCATACATGGCACTTCCACCGGTACCCTCGTTAATAACGAAACGTGGCAATTAGCATGAAATAGTGCACCAAAGTCGTGTGTTAGCATAAACTTACTTTTTTCCGTGGTAATTCTGCGCGTGTTCGCCGGAATCCGGTGATGAAAAGCGCCCGGAGCTAGCGCTTCAAATATCCCGGAATTTTTTTACTCGACCGGTGCAATTCCTCCAGCATGCCGAGACAAGGCCGAAGCTGTACATATTAATTTGGAATTCTTGTCGGTTTTTAACCAACTATGGTTTTTTGCACAACTGGTTTTTTAGTTTAAGGAGTTTACCCTCGAAGGCGTTTTTTCTCACACGAAAGATTATCATTAACTCCAAAAGGTGTTCAAAATATCACCAGTTAAGTGGCTGTATTGTCTTTAACAAGGTAACGAGATACTTACACAAATCATAGAAATTAAGCCAAGTGCTAACTGATTGGCCAATTATCTTAAAAATGAGCCTCTTTTTTGTATGGCTTTATAATGAGAAAATCTACTATCTACGTGTCAAAACCTTTCTGAAACCAGGATGGAAAGTTTCCTTAACCTCAAGTTTGAACCCGGGGCTTAAACTTCCCTCAAACAAGTAGCTCGGGGCGTCGCGACGTCCCATCTATAGCTCTTATGTCATCGTCGATATTACTTCTCCGTCTCGAACGTGACTCGCAGTTAGGAGCTGCCTGTGTGGCTCGTCATTGCCAACCCAATGACACTAAACACACACGCTTTGCATCTCAACAATACAACCACCCTGGTCGGTTCCGAGCCAACAATCTGCCCGATACGGCTGATTACCTGCGCATTCTAGCGACTATATCGCCACCTGGAAATTTTTCCGCCCGTTTCCCGAATAAACGTCAAAAGGTCGTCTGTCGCTTATTAAGATAACGGCAAACATAAGTGGCTAATTACGGGGTTGGTGGTGAAAAATTCGTTTGCCATGACCCTCTAGCACACGTACGGTAAACGCAACATTATTGCAATGACAGTTGTGTTATTCCCGGTATTGGGAAGCGCAAACTTCAAAGACTATTAATCAGAAATCTGTTCGAAAGCAATTCAATGATTATCTTATTAATTAAGTCCTGTTTATATCTGGTGTGTTTTTCACATTTTATACACATGACCGGTTTAGTTCTGTTGAAGCGGAGAAAAATTGTAATATATTTAACATTTTCTTTACAACTCATCATGATCGGAAAACAAACTCAAACCGGTTCAAATATCATGATTAATCTGAATAATCACTACATGGCTATAATCAAATCTAGTTCTTCACAAAGTTTTTCATGTCAACCGAAACTTAATTACTTAATTCAATCAAAATTCTCATCTTTCGCTTGATGGACGTACGCTAACATGAGAGACAACCGCGGAATCCCAACGTAATCCAGCTGTCACGAGTTTTTTACATTTCTCAGTTCCAACAAACACAAGTTATTATTTAAGTTTATAATCCTCAAAACGTAGCCAAAAACAAAAGAAAGTCCAATTGAGGTACAAGGTGACTGTAAGTTTACATATTTCTACCGCTGGCGATATATTTATTTTATAAAAAAAACATCATAATGTGCATATTTCATCATAGTTCAAGATTTTTTCAGAGTTGAGATATTATAAAAAGTAGCAATTCTGGCAAGTTTGCTTCTACCGCTAGTTTCATGTGTTTCAAAACCAAAGATAATTTGCATAAGTATTTCATCACATTTCAGGTTTTTTTGAAATCAACTTTTTATAAAAAGTAACTAAGTAAATAGTCATTTTTAGCACAAATTATAGAAAAATGCATATTCCTGTCCTAGTATCTGTTTACGGTCTCTGACTTGAAAATTGACCTAGTAATAAAACAGTACAGAAATACTGTAACCGAGTAAAAAAACTCACTTAATTTTTATTATAAAGAATGTTAACTCCAAAATATTGGTAAACGGTTTGAGGGTCACTGGAATTATTTCCTTGTTCAGATAAAATTGTATTGTTGCAACAAATAAAAAAATCGTATCCAAGACAATAAAAGAGAAAAGTCACTTCATAGTATTGACACTGTCATCATTTGATTTGCTTTTGCTTTAGTTTTTAACAAAATTCAATGATATTCTGTTTAACCTCTTCCGGCGAAATGGTTTCCAATAGGATTGATTCGTTTTTTTAATTTTTTTTTCCAAAATATGAACATAAAATATTAAAATAATAAATTAGTTGTCGCGATTATGATTTACGGTGAAACATAAGTAATGATACTAATGGCCATTGTAGCAGCCGAAGCAGCAGTTCTCAAACAACTAATATAAAATAATTTATTTCCTTTTATGACGTGAATTTTTGTTTTATTATTATTCAGCTTAAATGACCCATTAGAGCCCACTTGGCAGACAACCTATAATACACAAAGCAATTATTCCTTGATTCATATTCGAATTTTGAAAGTTTCATGAATCGAAAAATATCGTTCTTTGATTCTCGATATTTTGAAAATTTAATTTTGAATAAAGGAATAAGTACATAATGTATTATGTGTTGTCTGCCAAGAGGGGTCAGGTGGGTCATTTAAGCTGAATCACCCTGTAGTAAATTAGTTTTCTTAGTTTGAGTGAATATCATCTCATTTAAGTTTCAACCTCAAGACCATAAACACCCTGTATAAAGGGAATATTAACGATATTCTTCCAGAATTAATTTTTAATAAAAAGAAAATTATTCGTTTCTGATACAAATTATAAAAATAAAAAACATGAATGTTTTTCTTGAATAATTTTATATAGCATAAAAAATTAGACAACCAATTGGCAATTATAGGGTAATCGATGATTATAATTACTTATCACTCAGCAGTCATCATACATCAAAAAATTTGCCAAAATTTCCTAAACTGTTATAGTTCATAAAAATTTATAGTCTTCTGCAAATTTTCATATTTCATTTTATGTATTGCAAAAATTTCAGATAAATATTTGCGTGCTTGTCTAAAAGATTGGAAATAAACACAACTTTATGCAATAAACAAGTAACTATTAAAAACATTGTAAAATATGAGTTCCCCTTTCGTGTTATTGTTTTTTATAGATACTTATCAACATTGAAATTCGTATTTTTTTAATATTGAATTAAATAAATAATTATTAAAATAAATGTGTCATATTTTTCAGTAATTTCACATTTTTATTTTTTATCATTTTTGGCATAAATACAAAGAATTTTCCTACAATTTTTTCCCGTAACATTTACGGAAAAAGTTTCTTTTGTCTGTCAATTAACATTCCTTTGAGAAAATTAAATAAAATAATTCACTTTAGTTTTTTGTGTTCTGCAGACTAGGCAGCGTTTAAGATGTCTGTTTAAGTGTCTATTACCGTGTTGTGCTATGTTTGGGCAGTTATAATTTTCGATTGCGCTTTCGGTGGTGCGGCTTGCAGATTATAGGCTTCTAGGTGGTAATCGACGCCAGTAACAGGTGTACAGTGATGTAAAAATGCCCATAAATTACGGTGGCAGAGAAAAAGCGTGTGTCTCGAGCTTACACACACGTCTCCGAGATAATAAATACTTTACCGTCTGTAATAATATGCGTAAATAATATCTCGACAACGTCCTTTTCGCGATTACTGTCTAGTCATTCACTTTTGTGCAACTCCTCGTCGTCGAAAAGCTCTGTCTTTCCCGCCGTCATTGTCGGCGATAAAAGCGAGTTCGTTGTACGCGGCATGAATTATGCCCGCAATGAAATGATGGCCTGTCATATTCACGTTGTTGCTGCTACTGTCATGTAGATGCACAAACGTCGTTCGACGTAAAACTCCCATTTCGATTAACAAATCACAAGCCACTCGTAACGTTCAATTGCACGTTATCGGAAGATATTTTCACGTTCTAAAGCACGATCTGGTGCGCGGAAGAAATGGAAATCTCATCTCGTACCACAATTATCCGTACTATCGATTTCGCAAATCGACGATGCAAGTTCTCATGAGTAGTGGCGTGACTGCGGCCCATCAAAAATTCAAAAGTAAAACGCCAATTAGATGGGAATATTCAAGGCATTGAGAGTGAAATTGATGATAGATCGGTGCACAATCGCAAGAATTGAGAACTTCCCAGAGCTGTGTCAATCACAAACACGTTTAGAACAAAACAGATATTTGCAGGGCTGCTGATGACGGATCTCGTGAACAATATTGACCCATTTCACAACATGACAACATAAGTCTTATCGTTATTTTTTAACGCTTATGACATGAACAGCATTGTGATATGGTTGTACTCGTATGTATAGTTTCATTTAAATTCCAAAAAAAAAAACTGAAAAATGTAACAATCTACATAAAAATTATAAGCAGTTAAGTAATTTTGAAGTGTTATTGACCATCAAAAAAACAATTTTTATAAAAAGTATAAACCTACATAAAAAATATAACATGTTATCTATAGATAGACTGCAAAAAATAACAAATAAAAAAAATAATAGGAAGGAAGATAAGCTAGACTTTCGACAATGTAGCAAACATTATATTGTCAAAAAAAGAATAGTCTTGAAAACAATTCAAATTTCAATTTTTTTAAGTCTTGGTCAGATGTTACAATAATTGTGTAGAGTAACACCTCAGTAACTAAGGTTAATTAACTCACGAGTTTAATCTATTCACGATCTTTCCGGTAAAGTGGTAGTTAGTTAAACAAATTGTTTGTGTCACGAAATCAAAAGCGCTTTACATGAATTATTCATTTAAAAAAATGCCAACAAGTAGACTTATTTCATTCTCTTCCAAAAGGCGTTAAGTAATTAGAATTGAGACAATTAGATACAGCTTCACGTGTTGTTGATTCAGTATCTGGCGATTGTATTCTAACAAGAGTCTCTATGTCGTCATAGTAGCCTATTCATAACCATAAGCGTCGGCTAGGCGCTGCCATATCGTACAATCAATCCAATTTAAAATGGCATTTCAATACTATTGCTTATGTGAAAGTGTAGACAATACCCTTTAGAGCGTCGCAACCACATATTGTATGTTGGTTCGCTCCACTAAGTTGACAATATTAAGATTTACGCATCAGATAATTCCGGTCCGTTCGCCGCCTTTTATACAAAGTTCTTAGCTTTCACTTAATTATAACGCGAAAGGGAAAGGGCATTCGAATCACGTAAAGATAATGCCTTAGGTTATGTAGTGCTGAACGCAGCATCTTCATCGTTGGAGCCCTAACATGGCATCGAGCCTGTTAGGGCGAGACAATGCTCGGCCATAAATAGCCCCCAACACTTGGTTTTTCATGTCGTTAGTCTGTGATTAACAAGTGTAAAGCCCAATGGTAATAAGGTTGTTGTCCGGTGATAAATAATTTATCACAAAGTTGCTCGTGATGGACTGGGCAGTTCCGGTCCCATCAATCCTCCGGATGAGATGGGACAATGACCATAATCCATCGTGAGCGATCCGCGCCCATCAAACAACACTTATTAAAAGAAAAAACCAAGAGTTATAGTCTATTTAGCCGGGGAATAATGGCGGGCATTAAACTAACTGCCCGTACATGTCTACATATGTAAAGCACGATCCCAAGATGGATCGCCTGCCATTCGGACCTTACAAAGCTTCAGCGCCGCAATCACCGACCATTATCTTATCAAATATGCCCACTGTCGTTTATTTCAATAAATCTCTTGTTACAGATCGGCGAACTACAATAACGCAACAGGCGATTGTGAACTATCAGCTTTAGATAGGCTCACCCTCGCTGGAAGTTCCGCCTTCCTAGCCGCTGATGGATACGACTACATGGAAAATAATTGCGTCGAAGAGCCTTCCAAACTCTGTGAATTCAAGAAATTGAACGGCAGAATACTCAAAACCGTCGACTCGGTCTACCAAGACGTCGGGTCGGTTGATGAATGCAGAGAGTTGTGTCTCAACTCGCCCTACAGGTGTCATTCGTACGATTACGGTGACACGGGAGAGATGGTCTGCAGGCTCAGTCATCACTCGCGTGCCACTCTTGCAGACATACAGGTTGGTGCCTTATCTAACACGTTCTATCACATCACGTCGGCTTTCCAAATAAAAATGTGAAGAAAGAACAGAAAAATTGGATTATTAAATGTTGTGAAAAATGGGACTTTCAGAGTTTGGAAAAATCAATTTTAATTTAAAGCGGAACTTTTTCTTTCAAACACAATGTTGCAAATTTTATTCACTCAAAAAACGCAAACTAGTCCACTCCCATGGCCAGTTCCGTGTCACCTGTTCATATTTATTTCTTTAATATTCAAATCTCAGCTCCACTTCCTGCACATCTCCATTATACCGACACCAAAAATCCACCTCGACCTTCCTTATATATCCCATCTCATGAATATTTACCGAGCAATTAAAAACCAAAATGATATCACTTCGCTTTTGTGGAGATAATATGAATATTAAGATTTCTCACGGCAACCACATCCGCCGCTGATGATAATTCAATCGAATTTTTGCAACAACCCTAAACCGGTCCCCTACTAATAAAATCTCATCGTCTTGTCACTCATGCCGCTTTAAATAAGCTTCATGAATATTTAGCTCCTGTGTGATATGTTAACATTCGTTCTCGTCCTGCAGGATCCTTATTTGGAGGTCCCCGAGGCGGCAACGTACGAATTGAGCTCGTGCTACAACGTTAGTATAGACTGTCGGTCGGGAGACATGGTGGCTCGGATACAAACATCCAAGCTTTTCGATGGAAAAATCTACGCTAAAGGAAGTCCAAATTCTTGCGTACGCGACGTCAATAATAGCCTCGAATTTGAATTATCGATGGCTTACGACAATTTAGAGTGTAACGTGCGGAAAAATGGACTTGGGAGGTAAGCTCGTTTTTTGGTGTTTTCCGCAAGTTCAATTTTTTTTTTCCCACAGATATATCAACGACGTGGTGATTCAACATCATGACAAGATAGTCACCAGCTCAGACCTCGGACTTGCCGTGACATGCCAGTACGACCTAACTAACAAAAGTGTGACCAATGAAGTCGATTTAGGTGTCCACGGAGACATCCAACCGGCCCTCTCTGAAGAAGTCACCGTCGACTCTCCTAACGTTGCAATGAAGATCACCGATCGCTCCGGTGGAGATGTCATGCCATCAGCTGAAGTCGGCGATCCTCTAGCCCTTCGTTTCGAAATCATGGATAAGAACAGCCCTTACGAAATCTTCGTCAGAGAATTGGTAGCGATGGATGGTGTTGACTCCAGCGAAATCGTTCTTATAGACTCGGATGGGTGTCCCACCGATCATTTCATCATGGGTCCTATTTACAAATCAGCCGAATCTGGCAAGGTATGTAATTAAATACTCAAGAGGCGGAGCACTTTTACAATATTTAAATTGATCGAAGGGTGGAGCTACTTTAAGATTAGTTTTCGGACATTTGGGAGTTTAATTAAACTGATCAAAGATTAAAACGCGTGTAATTAGCAAACTGTCGTTTAGGGCGAAATTTAAAATTTCTTTTTATCTTATTCCAGATTCTCTTGTCGCACTTCGACGCCTTCAAGTTCCCGTCGTCCGAAGTGGTCCAATTTCGCGCGTTGGTAACCCCCTGTATGCCCACTTGCGAGCCTGTGCAATGCGACCAGGAGGAATCCTCCGGTGACCTTCGCTCTGTTGTCTCCTACGGTCGACGTCGCCGTCGCCGCTCCACCGACCCCCACGACGACCTCCTCCTCGTCCAATCCATCCAAATCACCGACAAATTCGGCTTCGAACGCGACGCCAACAGATCCCTGGACTCTGAGGCCGTCTTCATCCCCAACGAGTCCGGCGTATGCATAAACATGGCCGGTTTGATCGTCGCCGGTGCTGTTTTTCTCTCGGCCCAACTCCTCATCATTGCCTTGTGGACCTTTATCTGGCAAAGGCGAAGGTCCAACAAACTCAACGACGGAATGTCAGTCAGCGTGAGCTTGCCCTCGGGACTGAGCTCCGGCCGTACCGACAGCCTTTGCAAACTCTACGAATCCGGTTATAACCACTCCCGCCGCTTCTAACCGAAATCGCGTGTGATATTATTGTACAGCGCCGTACGGACCCTAACTCGCGCGTAAATATACCTGCGATTTTTCGGGACGTGTCGAGAGCGGCTATCGACGTTTTAGTCGCGGACGCGTCGTCGAAATCTCTTCTGTATTGCAATGCCAGATCTTAAAACACCGCAAACGTATTAGAATAATACTCGTTTAGGTAATTTTATTTAAAAAATTCTCATAGGAAAAATCTTTAGTAACGTTTTGCAGTTTGTGTTAAGCTTGAGGTTCAGGTCAGCGTTTAATTTTTTTGTGAAACGTTACTCTTTTTTTCTATTAAAGGGGCGAGACGCACGAATGGACTCTAGGACGATCTAGCGTGAATGAATCTATATTTTATTTTTTTATAATTAACTCATTTATTTTTTAATTATTCAACTGCAATATGGACGAATGGTGACGAATGAATGCTATTTAAAACTGCTTGTCCTAGTTTCTTGAGTGCAACGTCTGGACGATTTTGCTCATCGACTTGCAAAATCATCCATGCTTAATCGCCTTTAAATAATTTTTAACAAATACCATATATTTTTTATATTTAGGTAATTATTATAATTTTATACTATTTATAAGTTATGCGCTGAATGTATTCAGTTATAAATTCTGACTTTTCTAAATATATGAATTGAATGAGATGAGTTTTTACTTCCAACCCACTTCAAAAAATTAATAGAATGGTTAAAACAATAATCGTAAAATTAAATCAAGCTTGAGGCATTACCACTCACAATATAATATATAACATCCTCTTCATTAAAAGAACCATATTGCCAATAATCACGGGTTTAATTATTATTTTTAGTGCTGCTTATAATAACTACTAAATTTTTTCAAATTTAAATTAGATGCTTCATAAAACTTGTGCAAAAATAACAATTCCATAATAACTCATTAGTAAACTAACGAATTTTTATTTTTATTTTGATTCAATTCATTCAACACTCTTTCATGAATCCCAATTAGGAGTGAATTTAAAAGCAAAAACAATAATAATATTCTGTTTTATTATTTGAGGTGTTAGTGAAATAACTACCTATATAAAACATCTTTCACTAAGTCCTTGACCGTGATTGTTTAATATGTTATTAAAAAAAATAAAACCTTTAGCGAGACATTTTATAATATGTTGGTAATAAAATTTATCAAATAATAGTATATTATAATACTAGTTTATAAGCAAGCCTTTAAAACACGCACGACGGGTTTTAAGAGCACGACGCGTCCGCGGAGTGCTTTTAACGTCGTAAGTGTTTTAAAGACGCTTATAAACGAGTATTATACGCTATTTTTTATTATACCTGTCCATTTACGATCTTTTATGAGCATTGAAAAAATGTGAATTTACCCAATAAAATTATCAAAGGTTGTTTGTGAATCGTTTTCGTAGAGACGGTTACTAGTTTACGTTGTTAAGCACATTTTTCACGTTGTAATTGGTCCAGACATTTCACTATTGCTTGTTACCTAGACAACTTTAAAATTCAGCGTGCTATAAAGGCCAAATTACGCACGCTGCAGCTTGTTTTAATTTTGGATTATGATGCAGGCATAATAAAAAAACTATTTCAAGTTCACCAATCATTTATTTTACGAGTGTAACAATTATCCATTTTCAGTGGAAGCTTGGTATTCACCACAATCGAAAACGCTCGACGCAGACATGAGCGTCCAAACTCGACGTTAAACAGTTTTGACTAGTTTCACCCAAGTTGAAATAAACAAGCCCCGCCATAACATCAAAAACATATCCCTTTTATCAATTAACCTTGTAAATTGTGGAAGCACCTTGTTTAGTCGAGAATCTGTGTAGAAAATTTCTGTTTTAGTAACTTTGGTGAAACTTCTATTGTTAAACTTGGAGTATCGATCCAGACTTGAGGAATTTTAAAAGGTGAGACCACACTGGTAGTATTTCATGTCAGGGAGTAGACGGAATGTAATCATTTAATTAAGTGAAGATGCTATAAACGTTGACCTTTAATGACATGTCACTGCGTTTGTCGTAAACTCCGCCGTAAATAACCTCAAAGAAAAAATCAAAAATTATCAATTTCTCAACGGTTATTTAACATTTTTCTTCTCCTCCCTTGTTTGGTAAAAAACTCGTCTAACTGTTTGAAGTCGTGTTAAACGAGAGTTTGATATATACCCGCCGAGGCATCGCCTAACCGATGATTGATTTATGCAGATGCTCAACCTCTATGTACACACAATCCTCTCGTGCATTTGTGTAAATCTTAATTACCCACGCAGATAATAGATTAGGTAATTTGTTAGCCAAAGGCCAGACCACACCTAACGCCAAATCTCATAAAAAAATCCGCTTCCGTGTTTTTATTTCAGATCAGTGAGTGCTTTTATAGTCGCGAGATATTTCAGATCACTCCGCCCAACGTCACTAACATATGATGATGTGCTTGAGGAAAAAAGACATAACGCGTGCTTTTTGCCATTACGACCGCTCAAAACAACATTGTTACAATTCCGGAAAAGGAAATATGACGGCGAGACGAAAATATAACCGGGGAGATGCCGACGTAAATTTTAAATCTTTCAGTGGAGAGGAAAAATGTTACGATAATAAAGACTTAACTGGTATTCAGGCAAGGGTTTTATTGCCACCGCCAGCTATGTCGCAGGTAATTACATTATGACAATAAGAAGAAACACAAGATACATTATCGCGGGTATAAATAATACGACTTGGCTACTGCTAATTATAGAGGGATGGAAAAAAGAAAAAATAAAAGTAATTAGTAATTAGTGAAAGAAATTTATTATCTGACGAAACAGCCCTTCTAAGTAAGATTGATTTTTAACATTTTTTTTACACTGGCCTCTGGCGAACGGTAGCCAAAGTTTCGGGAAGCTACCAGCATAAAATATAACCCCATTGAGGTTATTATTAAAGTAACTAGATTATCATTTCCGCGAACAGTACTTCATTAAGACAGAATTTTATAGATGTAGAAAGACTACAAAATTTTTCCCAAAACACCAAAACTCGTATACCATATCGAGTTTCTAACGCTTTTGACAGTTCTAAGAATAATACAT
The DNA here is from genome assembly GCF_015345945.1 of Tribolium madens. Taxonomy (NCBI): domain Eukaryota; kingdom Metazoa; phylum Arthropoda; class Insecta; order Coleoptera; family Tenebrionidae; genus Tribolium; species Tribolium madens. The sequence goes on from NW_025401050.1 coordinate 7,814,517, forward strand.
AAAAAATTTACAAACTTAAAACAAAAGCAGTTAGAAGCTTGGATTCCAAATCTGTTGTTCTATTTTATCAACAATAACTTGACTTGACCTGATTTTTTTCTATAATTCAACAGGTTTCAATTAAGTAAAAATCAACAATTTTTAAAATATCTAAGAAAAAACATTTTTTTAGTGTACCTGTACAAAAAAAAGTCATTATGAAATAAATTTTAGACAATACTCTGCAGTCAAAAAATTTGATATTTTTCTTTTGGAACTTCCCGGCTCGTTGCCTCCATCACCACACTTACTTAATCAAAATTCAAACTTGGGAATCTAGCTAGCAAACTTTCCGAATTAAATTAAATATGACAGAAGCTGACATTACAACACCCTCGAAGCACTTATATCATTTTCGTTAAATTAATAAATGTCGAGATTACGTCAACACAAACTCCACGCATAGACACCCGATAGTTTCTTAAGCAAGCGAGAAACGCACTTCCCAAATGAAATTCTTGCCACATCATGATTTTTCCTAGTGGCAGAGTTTATGAGTACGTGGCAGAGCTTCGTCATGAATTATTCAACGATGTATTTGTAACAAATATATCACCTAGAGTTATCCTCTCTCTATTTGAAATCGCCTAAGTCGGTCCACTGAATTATGGCCGTCTATTTATATTGGGTTCGTGCAACTTGCAATCGAAGCAGGATTTACAAATGTAAATGCTTGTTGAACGTTTTAAGCAATTAGTCTTGAATAACAGCAGCAAACATAATTACACTTAAGAAGTAATTGAAAATAAAGTAAAAATATATATCTAAAAATATAATCAAATCCGGTAAATCAAGTTTTATCAGCATCCCCCAAACACCTCTTTTTAATTAAACTAAAATTGTAGCAAAATCTACAGCTCCATGTCTTCAAATAAAAGAAGATTTTGTCCAATTTTGAAATTGTTTACTCCTATGATATTTTTCACTGTTACCTTAATTAATTATTCCCATAACTTAACGCTATTTTGCCTATACATAGGCAAGGTGTCTCAAAATGGACGGCCGTGCTTCTGGGCTTTGTTTTAAGAGCCTAACATAAATCGAAAATTAAGAGTAGAAAATTTCCCGATTGTCCTTCGTTATCAAGTTATTGATAGAAAAAACTAAAATTTATCATTCAAACTTTACTAAAAACGAATATTATTGTAAAGCATGATATTTTCAACATCTGTAGTCACAAAATATGCTCAAATGGGTTGCCTCCTAGTTCAAAACACACATTCGCGCGGTTTAGTATAGAATCACAGCAGCCTAAAAACGAGTTACATTTTCAGAATTGCGTTAACCTTTTTCTAAATCTAACCAATTCAGAACTGATGATGTAAGGTAATCCACCTCTCAGGAAAATTTTCATTCAAAAAATTTTTCACTGGTATTATGGTGCACCATAATGTTTTAACCAACAATAAAATCTAACTGCTAAGGAAACTTCATCGAGCAGTGGTAGTGGTACATTTTCATTTAAAAATTGAAGACACAAGGTTGAAGTAAGACGGTTAGATATAATGCATGTACGATAATAATATATTATAATACTAGTTTATAAACAAGCCTTTAAAACACGCACGACGGGTTTAAGAACACAATGCGTCAGCGGAGTGCTTTAACGTCGTAAGTGTTTTAAAGGCGCTTATAAACGAGTGTTAAACGCTATTTTTTACTATACCTGCCCATTTACGATCTTTTATGAGCATTGAAAAAAGTTGAATTTCCACAATAAAATTATCAAAGGTTGTTTGTGAATCGTTTTCGTAGAAACGGTTACTAGTTTACGTTGTTAAGCACATCAAATGTCAGCGGAAACTTTGACAAGTTTGGGTTTTTTCATTTTGAGTGAAATAATGTTAGCTTTAGAGCAGACATTTTTTATTGTTGCAAGTTATTACAAAAATGCTGTACAAGATGAAAATGGTGAATGGTCATTTTCACTTCCAGTTTTGTGTGGAAAATTTCCAGCAAAAATTGTGGCCAACTGTAGAATATTAATTGTCGCCTACTCTAATTGATTTTTTTTTTAATGGCACGGTACAATCTCAAAATTCTTCCACAAAAGACTGCATCAGTGTGGACAAATTCTATGGTATTTGTCATAAAATCGGCTTGTAAACATTGTTAACGTTAACGTGGTTGTAAATTTGCTTAGTTATTAAAATTTTGAGCCTTTTTTTTCGGAAATTTATTATTATTCCAACTTATCAAATCATAAATTAGACTGGAGGTCCTAACAGATTAATTTGAAATAAATTAAAATTTTTGTTAATGTTTTTTTCCTAGTAAGGTTAGTACTTATTATGTAATGTATTTTATACATTTCATAATTTTAATTTAATCAGAAAAAGGTGTTTTGGGTGTGACTCACCTGGTTATATGTTCGTAATCAAATTCTAAAACAATGTGCTAACTGAAAAATATTTCCCTACAAATTTCAATTTCAAGTGATACTACAAATTTTTCATATTTTCAATACTGCATGAAAACATTTATTAATCATGCTTTTTATGAAGGAAATGCGTTTCGTTTCACCCAGACCATTTAATGAAATGTTCGCTATACATATATTCACTAAAGCAAAAACTAAAAAAGTAAAAACAAAGTGTATGCAATTTTGTAAGTTAGTATTTTTATTTTCAAACTACCAACATTTAAATATGAGAATTCCTTTTGGCATTTGTACATTTCTGTTTGAGTTAACATCATTAAAATCAACTTTTGCAATTTTATTTTATTCAACTTCTACCACATTGTTAGATATGCAGACTAAATACATATTCCCATCTAAATTTAAACTAATTCTTTTAATTTTAGTCAATTTTATAGCACATTATATTTCATTGCAAAACGCAGTTGCTTTTAATTAGGTTATATTTCACTTTTATTTACACACGTTTAATAATATGTCTGGTTTTATCGTGGCGCTATTAAAATAGTGTTTTATAGTAGGCACCCTACAATAAAGTTAGGCGAATTTTACCGAATACCTTAAAAATTCGGATGAATTCGAGTCAACAAATCACAAACTGTGGTCAAGTAAATATTTGTCCTATCACCGAGTGATTTATGTAAAATTATTCAATCCGGACTTTATCCGGTTTTGTCAATAATTACAAATCAATAAAAACTTAATTACCTGTAAAATAAATAAATAATTTAATAAAACCACAGAGTTTTATTCTTCGAAATATCGGCGCCACTTCTCCATAAAACTGTCATTGAATTTTTCTCCATCCCCATTCTTGCTCTAATTTATTTCATTACGGCTTTAAAACATTTACGATCATCGCCAATTCGAATTTTCTCACGACTGGGCCACCCTGTATGAAGTCAACCCCGTTTCCGGGCCAGCGGCCCATCCACGACATTTATTTATTATACTTATGAGCATATAAACGAGTCGTTCATTTGCTGGCCGGGAGTTAATGAAGATTACAGCACGCTGCAATAAATTAACCCGTCTGACACCTGTTGGGTCCCGCGTTTTACATCTCCACGCATGCAACGTCATCTTTTGCACTTCCTTCAAATATTTAAATGTATATTATAACGTTTTCGTGCGAAAAATCGACGGTTTGTGGGACGAGAGCACCGGTGGAAGACGTCACGATGTGCATGGAAGAGACTGCTATTTAGATGTTTTGCATGAAATGTGGCAAATTATCGACTTCTTAGTTTCGGTTCGTTAAGGATGAGCCGCCGGCTGTGGAACACGAGGAAACGGATTGTGGAGAATTACGATGTTACACAAATCTAATCAGAGGAGATAAGTAATGACCCTTTGTTCGAGACAGGGTTGCCTATTTTAGCCATTTTCAGAAAAACATCACCAGAGAAAGCATTTTATTTTATTTTTTCTCACTACTAGTTGTAAAAGGTACCATTATTTAATTTGTCGAGAGGTTGTAAAGTTGTTTTTTAAAGTTGTTCTTCTCTCCTAGTAGTCAATAATCATTTTCATTATACACCAAGGGTAATAATGTATTAGAGGTGGGTAAACACCGCTATTGGAGAGTATTCCATTGATTCCCATATGACTAGAATATTATAACTATAAAAAATAAATTAAACAAAACTGTTACATTACAAGTATACTAACGCAAGTATTTCGAGATAAAAGTAAAGCAAAATCAAACAAAAAAGACAAAGGACCAGTTTCATAATCGATTTAAAGAAACGTTAAAATTAATGTTGGTTTAGAATGCAAAATTTTTGTCAACAGATCTGTAATCAGCACAATCTAAACAATATTTAATTTAAAGCTTTTTTAAATACGATTACGAAACTGAACCTTAAACATCCTCATTAAAAAACATCAGAATAATTCCACCTCTAATACTTCTGTCTATGTCAAAACTGTCAAAACCACAAATGGGTTTATTTTGTGTTGAAATAATTCCGGCAGTAGTACACATTTTAACACTTTTAGTTTTTTCTTTCCAGTTTTTGTTATTCAGAAGTACAAAAATGACATCACCACATTTACGATAAGAATTAAAAATACTTCCAACTTAAGCTAATAACAATAAGTCAGGTAAGTCATTAATTCCTGTAGGTAATAGTGAAATAACAAAAATAATAGTTATTTCAAAGTTATAGTTATTTCTGAGTAATAAGTATAGTGAAAAAAATGTTATATAAAACACAAAATATATTTGTAGCCTCGCATTTATTATTAATATAAAATAAAAAAATCTTTTCTACCTTGTGATATAATATACTATTTTAATCTAACATGCAATTTTTACCGATCAAAAAATTATTTTTCTATTTTTCGCCTGAAAGAAAGCTCATTTCGACACCAAAACCAATGCTTTAATAAACCATTTCAACACCAATTCGGGTGCTAAAATAAACTAGTACAATTTACTTTCTAGAGGTTGGTGATTTTCAGCGGCGTTTTGAGCGATTTCTCTGATTTCTGGTGGTGTGCATGAAATATTTGCAGTATTCATTGTTAATTCAACAAAATTTTGAAAAATATTCGAGACTTCAAACTTCGAAAATCGATTTTTTCAAACTTTGTGACATTTATTACCAACCACCACCTCATTAGGGCAAAAAAAAATGTCTTATGTTAAAAAAGCACGTAAACCGCGCAAAATAGAAAAAATAGCATAAAAAACATGATAGCCTGATTGCGTAGAAAATGGTTTATAGGACACAGGGAAATAAAACATTAAATTCGTCGCGACATTTCGATACTTTAATGGTATCTTCTTCAGGCGAAGAATTCTCGTTGGTTCAGCGTGTGAAGCATCAGTTCCTCCTTGACTTGTGTCATGCAATTTTGGCTATTTGCTAGACTTTATTTTAAATCGTTACACTTTGCTTTCCTTTTTTATTGGTTTATTTTTGGAAAGCTTTTGTTTCATGTGGCATAACACTGCGCATGTCCTAGATTTTTTTTCAAACATTAATTTAGCTCAAAATTTAAGTCCTCATCCACAAAAAATGAAATTTGTGTAGTCAGACAAACAACTTTCAATAGAACGAATTTTTATATTGCATTTTTCTCATTTTTGAGAATGACGGAAATGACAAAAAAAATCATGAAATCATAGATTTTCTAAATACTTACCTATAATAATTTCCCCTAAAAATAAATCACCAACTCAAATAAAATTTGTGTAAGCTGATACAGTTCCTTAAGTTTTCCAAATTTTTTTTTTTTGAAAGTAATAAGAGAAAAAATTCAAGAAAATCGTAAAAATATTCTAGACAACAAAAAGCGGTGGCTAGTTTGTAAACGACTAAGCCCCATAATACAGACACAAATTTTGTGTGGAAATAGATTTTTCAATGTTCAATAACACACCAGTGGTTTGACCTTTTTGAAATACATAATAGCTTAAAATATAATCGAACAATTTTTTTAAACTCAATTGGAAGAATTTTAGTTTCGAGTTATTTGCTTGAGACAACATAAAGCCATCACAATTCCCCCCATTTCGCTTTTGAATGGCAGAGCGAACAAATTCCCGAGCACTTAATCTCGCGTCGAACTGTTAATTACATTCGGGGCATTCATCCATCAATCGATTTTTGAGTTGGTACCACCGTTACGGCCATAATTACATTTAATAACAAGCAAGTATACGTGCACACGTTCGTTATGAGTGATGCAACCCAACCGCCAGCAGGCCGCACTAACAAAGCTAATATATTCACCGGAAATTCAGCCACAAAGAAACTTACCCTCAAACGTTGATCCGCCACTGTCCAAACTCGACTCGCGTAATCGTTCGAAGCACCCAAAATCATCGTACCAGAAGAGTCAAAATCGACGGCCATCACACCAGCGTTGCTGCCCACTAGCATGCCTTTGCTTTCGCAAGCTCCTAAAATGCGAAAAAATAGGAAACAAAAATAAAAACAACGAAATGGACATGAAACGTTTATTTTGAACACAGACATGACATGAAGGGTCAGGACTGACCTTTGGATATCTCCCAAAGCTTCACTTTTCGGTCGGCGCCTCCGGTGGCCACCAGCCGGTCCACGGGACTCCACTTCACGGCGTTTACTTCGCCGTCGTGCGCGTCCTAACAAAAAAAGCAAGTTACTTTTATTTAACTTACAATATTATTCAAGAACTTTCCCTAAACATCACCAAACTTTTCGTATTTTTTTGCATTTCTAAAATTGGACAGATGCCCCGACAAGTAATAGTCGCAAATAGCATTCGTTATTTTTTTTTTTTGACCAAAAACTTTTGAGAACTTTTTCACCACTTTTTCTTAATTCTTTTGCATGCCCAAAAAACTAAATTTAATCACAAGTGGCGCTCGTGTTTTTCTATTTTATTATTCAATTCTTATTTTAGAAAAATGTTTCTAATCTAATCATTTTTGTTTAAAAAATTATGACGTTGCGAATGGACTGGATTATGCAGCCAAGAACAAAGGCCTTTTACACCGGAACTGTTACGAGATGGTTTTTGTTTTTGTACCATTTTTCAGAAAATTATTACAACAACAAATCAGTCTTAGCCAAGCTCCCGTACGAGTTACTTGAATTGTAATAATTATGCGGATAAATTATTAGTTATTTGGTGGTTCAGTGCGAAATTGTGTTGAAATGGGAGCTGTTCATACAGTGAGTGTGTGTTGTGCATTTACGAGTGCCTAATAGACATTTAGTAGTGCGCGATTTTTAAAATTTCGAGTGATTAGTGCCAATGAATGAAATTTTCAGACAATCGTGCTACAAGGAACTGGATTAAAGAGTAAGTCAACAACTTTTTAGACAAATCCCATTTAAATATTATTAACATTTTCAACAAATTTAATAAAAACAGTGTACTGATTTTGTATTTTTTTATTTCAGTAGGTCCGTTCTATAAAGATGAAGGGAATCGCTACAAATGGTAGCAGAAGAAGATGCCATATAAGGTCAGTACARTTTAATTTTTAATTTTTTTGGTTTATTGCAAAGTGTGAATTGGTGATTTTTCAGTGAAACAGTAAGTATGTATTTGTTAATTTATAAAGAGAAATTAGTTGTGTTTTAAATAAAATGCATTATTTCTCAAATTCTTTTTTAAAATGTGTAAAAGACGAGGCTGTTATTAACAATTTGAAAGTAAATCTTAAAATATTAAAATTAAATTCAAATTTAATTATCGAGTTACAAAAAACAGCCCTATTACAAACTTGTAATATTGTAAGGAAATGTCTCAATACTAACAAAAGTTATCAAAAATAATTAATTCAATTAATAATTAGTTATTTATTATACAAGACGATAAAAAATTGTTTATCTACGAGTGAAAAGGTTAAGGTTGTGAGTGACGAAGTCACGAGTGGAATTTTTTTCACGAGTAGATAAACAAATTTTATTGTCGTGTATAATATTTTGTTTTATTTTGTACACATTACCAGAATTTCTTGAATATAAACAGTAGATAAAAATTACTTTATTTCATTAGACGATAAAAGACTAGTTTATCTACTGAAATTAGTAGATAAAAGCACTCTTTAACATTGAGTACAAAATAAAATTCATTAAGTTGTGAGGCGAAAGATCTGTAGTGACGCGAGATTGAGGAGTTTAGGAGGTTCGTCTTACATTAATCTCAATTCAAAATTCATTCATTTGTCAGAAAATTATGTCTTGAATTTGCCAAATGGTTTCTTCTTCTTTTGCCGAGCCAAATATTATATTTATTATTTGTGTATTATAAGCGCAAAAGCCCTACACACCTCAATATAATAATGTGAGTAAATACATGAAACATAATACGAATAAAACATTTACAGTTTGTTCTAAAAAAATTGATTATAATCAATATTTAACACAAAACAATGCTCAAAAACTGGTAAATTTGCCAGATAACTGATAGGTATTAATGTTACTAATCAAGACATACGTTCTTTTTAACACCTCTTATATTTTTATTATCTATTAAGCGCACTCTTAGATGAGATATCCTGTATAATGATGTTTGGTAAAAACTTACAAATTTAACGCTTGCCTTCGTGGGAATGGTAGACTGACAAGCAGGTCCAAACCCTTCTTGTAGCTCCTCCGGTGACACCCCCCTCGTGTCCCTACACGCCTCTTCGATCTCCTTCTGCATCTTGGCAAATCTTTTCCTGTAAAAAAAATTCTCTTCGTTGATAACCTCCTCCTCATGACTACAGGACAAAACTCGGTTTTGAAAGAAAAAAAACATACCTGAAACGGCCGAAAGTGCTGCGCACTAGGTGATTACCGCCATCGCTGAAAATCATAAAGAAGCAAATCGTCTACTGACATGCAAACAAAAACAAAACACATGCTAATTAGAGCTAGATTTTTCGAGCGTATGCCAGATGAATAATTCTAGGGTGAATTCAGCTGATCTTAGACCTTTGCCAAGTTCGAGGAAAGACATATACAACGAGAGGAAACTGACAAGCTCATTAATACCCGGACGCGGAGTAAAGCACGAGGATAAAGTTACCTATTAATATGGTAGATTTTTCATTATAACAAGGCTTTTTGTTTCCGCGTTTCGTGATTAGGAATTCTTCGTATATCATTCGCTTGCGTGGTTGAGTTTGTTGCATTATTGGAATTTCTGTGGGATGGCAGGAATTTCGCCATTTAGATTTTTTTGGCACACTGCATGAGGCCGAGAGAAATATTAACGAGTGAGACTTTTAAATCGACGACCTTAAAAAAATCAGCAATATTTAGATAATACTCCTAATAAAAAAATCTAGACAAATTAGCAGACTCAAATCGTGTTGATATTATTCACAACTTTCCCAAATAACAATAAAAAATTTGATAAATAATAAAACCCCAAAGAAGTATGTATTTTATATTCCTTCCCCCAATGTATGTTTTGCGATTGGCTCTTCGTTATTTCATTTTTTTATTATTAATTAATAATTAATTATTAGTAATCAATTAATTAATTGATTAATAACTGTTATATTCTATATCATAACCCGTATTCCAATTTGGTATTCGCCCCCTTGTAATTTTCTTATTTTTATAAAAACATATAACATATAACAAACCATAAATATTTGTAAGGGCCAATTTCATAATAGAATTAAAGACACTTTAAAGTTAATGTTGGTTTAGAATGTGCTGATTACTATGGACTTGTTGACAAAAATTTGACATTCTAAACCAACATTAATTTTAAAGTCCCTTTAAATCGATTATGAAACTGGCCCTAAATGCGTTAACAAAATCTATTAGATAAAAATCATCAATCTACCTTTACAATGACATACGTCAAAAAGGTGACTCAACTTTCTTTTTCAAATTGCACCCTAACGTGCTTGTGGAGAACAGTGAATCCGACAAGCTCAAACGTGTATTAAAAATGGTGGAAATAATTTTGAACAGTTCGGTTAAAGTTTTCAACAAAAAAAAAACTGATTAACTTTTTTGAAATTTTGTCAAATTATCTCCAAAAAAAAGTTTTATTTAACTTATTACTCATTTTATTCATTTTACAAGAAATTTTCTACACACATTATCTTTTATTTGGCTCTTGTTTATTTTGATATTAATTTTATTCGTTTGCATCGTTTCAGCAGGTATTACCTTTCATCATTTTTGTTTTTTAACTTTTAAACTCCCCTTTAAATGAAAACAATTATTTTCTCTTGTTTTACATTAAAAATTCATTTATCTTTTTGTAAAGGTGGAAAAGGTAGGTAATAAACAAACATGTAAGAAAATGAATCACGCTGGTTTTATTACTTTCCAAACCTTATAAATTAAAAACAAAAAATCAATTTTTTAGTTTTACTTCTGTTAATTTCAATTATTTGCCAATTTACTTTATTTTACTAATTAGAGCCAATTTCATAATCGAATTAAAGGAACTTTAAAGTTAATGTTGGTTTAGAATGTGAAACTTTTCTCAGGAAGTCCGTAGGAATGAGCACATTATAAACAACATTTAATTTAATGCTCCTTTAAATTCAATTATGAAACTGGCCCTTAATCCTATACATGGAAAAATTCGTAAATAATATTTTTTTCCTCATATCTGTAGTTACATAGAAATAAACATGTAAAAATAATGTATTCTTTATCCTTCCTCACAGCTTGTTATACGATGATTACAAATAAATTTCTGATCAAAGTGACCTGAACTTTAAAATTAGGTTGGCAACACCAAATCGTTGGTGATAATAAATTGTGAAATAAATGAGAATTGACTATAAAAGTGTGACGTTTGAATTTGATAGATATGTTACCAACCTAATTTTAGACTCATAGAACACTTCCATTGGAAATTTATGCACAATTAAAAATATAAATCTTGAATCTACTGTTTAACCGATTAACCATTTAACTGGTTAATTAGTTAACCGTTTATCTAATTTAACCGATTAACTAGTTAATTGATTTAACCGGTTAATTTGGATTAACTAATTGGCTGATAAACTAATTAACCTGAATAAATTTTATGGCCGGTTTGGTCGGCCAAATTATACAGTACTAGTTTTAATGAATAGACTCATATATAGGGTGTTAGGAAAAAGCCTTAACGAACTAGCTTTAACATCGTCTCTGGACTGACTTCATCACACTTTATATAGTTGTGAAACCAATTTAAAAACGGGGTAAAATTGACATTTTAACTTTATTCTTATCTACATGAGTTTCAAAAAAACAGGACAGAATCCTTGAAATATCTTTTTAAATAACCTTTAAAATTGAAGCAAAATCTTTGAAAAATGTTAATTTTTAAATATACCTTAAAAACAAGGCAAAATGTTCTGAAGGAGCCTTACTTGTAGTGACATGCAATATTTCTCCAATATTTCTTTAACTCAACAAATTCATTCATTCTCACACAAAAACAACAAAAAAATAAATTAAATTGAATAAAAAATACACCATTTAATATCAATTACCTATCTCAAAAATAAAATTATTAAAAAATAAAATAATTAGTTATGTAACAAGCGCCGAAAGAGACACATAGAGCATATCGAGCGAGAATGCGGAACGCCGTAAGCCAGTTCGATTGCGGTTTTCAGCGAGAGTCACATACATAATTTTTTGTGTACCCTTTTGCTAAATTACAATAAATAACACTTATACTATTCATGTTTATGACAGTTTGGGTTAAGTTAAATTTATGAATTTGTAATACCAACACTAAACCTAGACCAAACAAATTCCCTAACAATTCAACTTTAAAAATGCATTTTTAGACATAACCACTGAATATTTTAAAATATAACGTCGGAAATTATAGTCTGCTTTAGATAAAGTTTACTTTTGCAAATTAGTTAATTTTTTTACTTCTAATTCAGGTTTTGCAGATCTAGAAAATTTTTCGTTCATTACAGTGAGTGAGATTACGTGAATCAAAAATTGACAGTTTCGGTTATGGCAACACAAAAAATTAATTATAGTCCACTTGTTTTATCGTAATTATCCAAATCAAATAAGTGTCACGTTTCGAGAATGTAAATACGTTTATCTCTTATCTCTTTCAAACATAAGTTTTACATAATTCTTTCAAATTCAAATTTTCCACCAAGCCCAATTATTCAATTTTTTGCATTTCAAGACAGAACTAATTCTTCTAATTTCCTGCCAACAGTCAAAAACCGACTTTTACTAAAACTACAAAGCCAAGCAAAAACAAATCTGAAAGCACAAATAAATTAGTGCCAGTTGTGAAAAAAAGTGAAGAGTAAAATGCAATTCCATCACCAGCCACACCCCCAACAACTTACTTGAGGAAATTCTCGTTTTCTTCATTCATTCTATCGGCGTCTTTCGTTTTATATTTCATGAAACGGTCAAGTAATTGCCTATTTTCGTCCTAGAAAATAATTTTGAATGATATGTAATTGAGGGGTTTTGGCACGAGTTAAGTACCTGAAGCTTACGCATCTTGTCTTCAAGACACGTGAAGGCCAGATGAAGGGCCTGGTGCTCGTCCCTAAGAGCCTCATTTAGGAGATTTAATTCCTTGTTGTTGCGGTCGAAAAGTGAGATTTCGGCTTGGAGACTCGCGATTTTAGCTGCACTCTCGGCAAGACTGGCAAAATAAGAATTAAACTATCACACCTAACCTCAAAACGAACAAACCTTATGTCTCTCGCCACTAGTGATTTCTCTTTTTCTTGAAGTTTGGCGTTCAGATCGATAATTTGTTGGGAATTCTCCCCTTTTCGTCTATGCAACTCGGTGAGCTCCTCTTGCTGGCTTAACAACTTCTGTTCCAAAATTTGTATTTTTTCCTGGAGGCGGCTATCGCCGCCGCCCCCAGACCTATCCCCGTCCACCCGCAACTTCTCATTCTGTATCGACAATTGCAAGTTTTCGTGCTTCAAAGCATTCACATTATCGAATATTTTATTATCTGGAAGTAGAAATCAAAACAAACTTTTGAGGTTATGTCCCTAACTCACGCTGTGCTATGAGATCCTGGAAGCAATGGGTTTGAATCTTGTTGCGTTTTTGTAATTTGGTCAGAATTTCTTCCCTCCAGTTGACTTCAGCTGCTGCCATTTTATTAAATTGGGGAGGCTTGCATTGGAGATAGAAATCAGACTGACATGAAACATACAGAGAACGACCTTGAATGCTTGGAAAATAATTGCTTTGAATAAATTAACGTAATTTATTTGCACGAGCCGGAAATTATGAGTGATTAAAGCACAAACATTGAAAATTTTTCTGGGGGGGATTTATTTTGACAACTGTGACAGTTGTGACAGATGGCAACGTGATAAAACAGCTGATTACGGACACAATGCGCATGTGCGAGCTTTTTTTTTTTACAAAACTTTAATGAAAAAAAATATCGAACTCATTTGGGAACCACAGACTGAAATAATAACAAACCAAGTCTAACCATTGCTATTATTATTAATCACTAATAATTAATAATTATTTTGTTGTATAGTTGGTTGCATAATCACATTTATTGCATTCATTTGTTTCCTCAATTGGCACAGGATAAGAATAAAACACCCCTCATGTTATATTACATTTTATTTCAGAAATATTGAACCTACATTGTCCTAATGTTTCAAATAAATGCAAACTTTTAAAACGCTACACTACTTTTTATCAAATTATGTTAGGAATACCCTTTAGTTCATTTTTTAAGTAGGTAGGTACACTTATTTGAGGAAGCAATCACTTGTATAAGTTTTAATGAATGTGTTTTTCGTTTTTTTTTAATTTTTTAGTGTTCAATCGTAACTGAAATAATGACTTCTTTACATAAAATCGACAATGGCACTTATCTATAAATTTATAACAGCGGAAAATTATGAAAATTAAACCCCACTGCCTTAAAAGAGAACAATTATCTCACTATCAAAAATTGAAAAGCTTTATAGTACAATATTTCATAAATCTAGAATTTGATGCGTTTCACAGTTGGTTTTCCCATCAAAATTTCCTAGTCATCCTCGAATCGGATATGTTTTTCGTTAACAAGCTCGCGAACCAATCAAATCAAAGCAAGAAATGAGTGAGGTCGTAATCAGAATTTTGACGTTGTCGAGTTATTCGCATTTTTAATAGTACTTGTGAGCACTTTTAACATCATTAATCACATTATATAATAATTACGGTTAAGTTTTTAATACTTCAGACGTATTGCTATATTTTTTCTTATATTGAAGCAAATTATCGTTTCTTTACGTTGTTTTCAAATTTCATTGAATTGTGCGTTGTGTAGGTTTAGAAACTATGAAACTACTGATGAAGATCGGGTGTCGAACGAAACGTTACATTCAACATCTCTATTTCTAATCCTATACTTAGCAAACGAAACAAATTCGGCTTTGGTATCAGCGTGTCTTTGGAAGTACTGCAAAACCCGTTTGGCTAAAGAAAAACGAAAAAACACAAAACACTAGCGATTTCATTTTTTTTCAGACTACTGTGTCAAGTATGTGTGTGTGTGTGTGTGGTGTGTTGGTGCAGCTTCTTTCACTGTTAATTCACTTCAATAAACACCGGTGAAAGCGTGGCTCAGAAGTTCTGCAGTGAGCCGTATTCCAATGAAGGCTGTTGTCAGTAGACCCAAGAGACGGGAATCCATTGAGGAGTGGTCTGGACGCGCTCGATGGCCGCTTCCAAGGCCGCGATCGTCTCGTCGATATCATTGTTAACGATTGTTAAGTCGAAGTAGTGCCCGTAGGCCTGACGCAACATGTCAGATTCTTTGGCGAGTCGTTCTAAACTACCGTCGTACTGGCAAAAAATACACAACAATCAAAACAAATACTATTAGCCAAGTAATGAAGCCTTTGAATATGCTAGTTAACGGATGATTCAGTTATTATTTGTTCAACTGACGTCAACGAGCACACGAGAAGATACACAGAGCTTAATTAGACTGTCATAAAAACCCTTATCATTATTGATGATAGACTAATAACGTGACAGGTGTAACAAGAATCCTCCCTATTATTAGGTACAGCAAATAGCAACCAATGGCTTCATTACAATTACGGGTTCATACATTAAAGATATTTACTCAATTTGTGCTACGGAAAAACAAATTTGAGGAAGATATCGAAGGATCAAATAATTAAATTCACCAGATCTGAGCTGTAAACGATTACAAACAAGACTAGGGTTTACGCTTTTTTTACATAAATCTCGGAAAAAACGAAGTTTTCATCTCCAAAGTGTGCTCAACCGTTTGAAAAGGGCAAGAATAACACTACTTTGGCATAACTTGGTAAATTTTCGACTTGTTTTTGACAAAATTATGCAAAATAATTCCATTTCTGGGTCATAAACGTACCAAAGCGCTCCGAAAACAGGCAAAAATACGACTTGATTTGCTAATTTTAATTCAAAAACTTGCTTAAAGACTTTAAAAATAAGACCGAACAACCGAGCAATTTTGTGGTTTTTCGGCTTATTTTATCTCGATTAAAAATTAGTTATATCGAGTAAAACAAATTAAAATAAAATTTAGCTATTTTTTGTATACGCTCCCAAACATAGCGATTTTGCGGACTCATTTGAGTCCCCAAAATGAGTCTTTTTCGGACGCAATAAAATAGTACCCAACATTGGTTAAAAATAGCTACTTATGTATCAAGTACGCAAAATAGGGTTTTAGGGGACGAATCGTAATTAATGACAAGGCGACGTAGGAGTACCTAAAATAACCGTTTTGTGTACTATTTTATTGAGTCCGAAAAAAACTCATTTTGGGAGCGTATACAAAAAAATCAGTTTAAACTTTTTTTTATTTCCAGGTGTGTTTCAGCAAGATCTTGCAAACTAAATGAGGCACTGTTTCAAAAACTAAAACAAGCAAAACAAGCTAAATTAATATGAGTTTCAATCTATTCTGGTAATATTTCTGACAGTTAAACAAAATTTATCGAAAAAAAGTTTTTAGCTAAAAAACGTGATTAAACACTCGAAAAAGACAAAAATAACATCATTTTTGACCTCATTTGGTTAATTCTTGGTTTGTTTTGTACAAAATTTTGCAACATAATTTCATTTCTGCTTCAAAAATGTATTAAAGCGCTCGGAAAACAGACAAAAATACGACTTAGTTTACTAATTTTTCACTCTCTCAGAAAAAAATTAAGATTCTAATTCAAAAAGTTGCTTAAAAGAGATAAAAAAAACACCATTCTCAAGCATATTTTGTGTTTTTTCGGCTTGAAATAGAGAAAAACAAACAAAATAAAATCAAATTGAATTTATTTATTTATTTTTTATTTTATTTATTTATTTTTTCGTTTATTTTTTTAGGTGTTAAAAACAAACTAATTTGACAGAAACAAGCTGTGAATTTCGGTCTATTCTAGTAATATTTCTGAGAGTTAAACATTTTGAAAAAAAAAGTTTTTATTTCAAAAACGTGATTAAACATTCTAAAAAGACAAAAATAACACCATTTTCGAACTAATTTGGTAAATTTTCGGCTCGTTTTTAACAATATTTTCAGAATTGTACTTAACCACTCGAAAACAGGCAAAAATACGACTTAATTTGTTGATTTTTCAATCTATCACAAAAAATTAGATTTTAATTCAAAAACTTGTTTTAAGACTTAAAAAAGAAAAACTAACACCATCTCGAGCAAATTTTGTGGTCTTTCTGCTTATTTTTGACGAAATCTCGTTTAAAAATGAGCTAAATCGAGTAAAACAAATATAATAACATAAATTTGGCGTTTTTTATATATTTTTAGACGCGTTTCGGAAAATAAATAAAGCACTGTTTCAAAAACAAACTAAATTAAGCAAAACAAACTAAAATAATATGAATTTCGATGTAATCTGGTAATTTCTCGAAAAAAAAAATGTTTTTATGTTAAAAACGTGACTAAACACACACAAAAGGCAGAAATAACATAACTTTTAGCCTGACTTGATAACTTTTCACCTTAATTTTAATTAAACTAAGCCTTTCTATCCGAAAACGATGCTAAAACACTCAAAAAAGCCAAAAACAATTTCATTTTCGGTGAAATTTAGGAGTTTTTTGACCATGTATAGCAATATCTTGTAAAAAAACAATTATAAAACTATTTTTTAAATAATTTGGTGGTTGTTCAACTTATTTTTGAGGAAATTTGGAGAGATAGCAAAGTTTCTAGCTGAAAAACGTGCAAAATACTCAAAAAATGCCCAATAATTGTTTGATTTAATTTTATTCCTTGACGATTACGCGAAGAAAAAAGCTAATTCTGCTAAATGTTTTAGGAAATACAAGTATTTAGTTTTAAAAAAACAATTTCAAAATGTATTAATATTCTGTTGTACCTAACTGCAGTTGTATTCCTAAAATGTTTACAAAAATTTTCACCAAATCACTAATAAAAATGATCAGATCTGGTGAAATTTCATAAGACCTCGTAACACTGAATAAAAACGACATTCTTCGGTTGAGTTGGAAAAAAACTCAAAAATATCTATTCCGCCAAAAGCGCAAAATTTAGAAAAAATTTAAAGTTTCAAAATGGAACTAGTTAAAGTTTTCGGTATTTTTGTAGTTCCTTCGAAATCTTTTTTTTTTTTTTTTCAACTAACTAAGAGTGTTCTACAAACACCACAGTGACGCTTACATCTGCAATGTTTTGCAAAGCCGGAGCAGCAATGAACACAACATATGGTGAGAACTCAGCAGTACGCAACACTTTGAGTGCTTGAGGTTCAACATCAAGAATGGCCATTTTACCTTCTTGATGTATTTTACGGATTGTATCTAACTTAGTTCCGTACATGGCATCTTCGTGCGTGCCTACAATGTGCAAAATGACAACAAAACAAATTTTCACACAGACTCAACTACCATATTCTAAATACTCATTAGCGGCTATATCGGCCATCATCTCGTCGTGCGACACGAAGAAATAATTCCTGCCGTTTTCTTCATCGGCTCTAGGTTGCCTCGTTGTATCTGAAACAATCCCACTTGAGCCACAATTAAATATGAGGCAAAAGGGGGCTTACGTGGTATAGGATAAGCATACTGGTCGGGATGTTTAGCTATAAGAGTATTTTTAATATGCCTTCTACCGACTCCGTGTGCCCCCAGTAGGACCAAGGTCTTCCGCTGGAAAGCTGGATCAGTCACTTAAAAGAAAAATCAGTCACAGTTTTACTAATTTCAAACCACTTACTTGGCAACTTTACAACTTCCTCATAAGTTACTAAATCTAATTGGTCAAAAACAGCGTTGTGCTTTGCCAAATATTTATCCTTGTACTGTTTCTTCTTCCGACCGAATATTGAGCAATTGACTGGAAAAATTCAAAGTTAGCACAATCCCACAACAACCAAAACTATACCCTAGGGGTCTCTCTAAACCATGCATTCCTTCTATTTTTATAATTTTCAAATTATTTATTCATTTTCCCAGCAGATCACAAACAATCACTGTCTACCAGGGAAAACACTCATTAGAAAATGCTTAAATATCATGCTTTAGGCTACTTAATGTGGGCATCATATACCTGTTGTACCATCACAACCGTTAGCATGAGAAGTACATCCTTTTTCCACGTCTAGCATTCAACAAAAATACAGGTCACACCAAAATACGGGTTTATCATTGGTTTTAGTTGTTTTGTCTGTTTAGTGTAAAGGGAATTAATCGGCAGAAGCATGGGCGCCGACTTTTCATATTTTCAATGGGTGCACAAACAAAAAACTTGATAAATTAAACCAAATAACATAAAAAGCTTCTTTTCAGTCTTCTATATGGTATAACTTGCTGAACAATTATGCGAAAAAACAATTTCTTCTCTCTATTTCTGTTGGATTTAATGTATTTATTTAGAACATTTAGAAACAATATAATTTTTCGTATAGTACAATAGAAAAAATCAATAAATAACAGTAAAAAATACAAAAGCGGTTTATACAATAAAAAGTTAAAAACAAATAGTACACTTTCAAAGTTGCAAAATGTTTCAAGTGGTTGAGTTTTAAAAAATAATGCACTACTATTTAATTTAAAAAAAAAAGTTCGACGACAATTTAAAAAAAATTGCCTTTTTTGAAAATCTGCATGAATGTTCGTAAATCAAGTGCTGAATACAGCTTGGGGGTATCAACTTTAAATTAATGCAATTAATTTGAGATGAGTAAAATTAGGGTACGCAAACGCTGAATGGTCGTCTCAAACATTAGTCAGAATTGTTTCTTGAGATTTTTTTACAAATCATTAAAAATATCTTTTTTTTTTAATAGAACATGCGAAATTGTAAAAAACAGTTGTTTTCTCATTTTGATAAAGATTACACAATGTTCAGAATCAATTAATTTCTTTAATTCTTTTGTAAAAATTTGATCAATACAATTTGAGGGATCGATCAAAAGATTTACAGAGCTATTGGAGGTTGTACATTGAGTTGTAAAAAAGTCTGGACACATTAGTATCCTCATCAATCAAACCCTAGATTTATTAAAACAACAAAAAAGATACATTTTTCTCTTTTCTTTAAAACAATCTTGAAAGTGGAATTTTTTTTTCAAAAAATTGTAAAAACATCTTCCAGGACATTTATTCCAGTTTTTGAAACTATCCTTAAATTCTCTGGGTGCTGAGATATCGATAATCCTTTTTCATCAAAAGTCAAATATCTCAGCGACAAATTGACGCAAAAAAAAACAAAATTGAAGCTGAATGAACAAGCTATCTGGCCCATATTTTCATTTAACTAATAAAAATTTCCCCAAGTCCGTGGACCAAAAAAAAGAATAAGAGACTCTCAATTTTTTTTCTCGCATTATTTCTTAGGATTGTGAAATAATCGTAGCTCAGAAAATTTTTTGACAAAAGATTCCAAGACTACAAGCTTGAAGCTTCAAAATGAATTTTTTTGAATCTAGATAGGTACAACAATTTTTCATTAAGATACAGTCTTTCAAAAATTTAAGAAATTTCATTTCTGGCTCAAAAATGTACTAAAGCGCTCGGAAAACAGACAAAATACGACTTAGTTTACTAATTTTTCACTCTCTCAGAATAAAATTAAGATTCTAATTCAAAAAGTTGCTTAAAAGAGATAAAAAAAAAACACCATTCTCAAGCATATTTTGTGTTTTTCGGCTTGAAATAGAGAAAAACAAACAAAATAAAATCAAATTGAATTTATTTATTTTTTATTTTATTTATTTATTTTTTCGTTTATTTTTTTTAGGTGTTAAAAACAAGTTAAATTGACAGAAACAAGCTGTGAATTTCGGTCTATTCTAGTAATATTTCTGAGAGTTAAACATTTTCGAAAAAAAAGTTTTTATTTCAAAAACGTGATTAAACATTCTAAAAAGACAAAAATAACACCATTTTCGAACTAATTTGGTAAATTTTCGGCTCGTTTTTAACAATATTTTCAGAATTGTACTTAACCACTCGAAAACAGGCAAAAATACGACTTAATTTGTTGATTTTTCAATCTATCACAAAAAAATTAGATTTTAATTCAAAAACTTGTTTTAAGACTTAAAAAAGAAAAACTAACACCATTCTCGAGCAAATTTTGTGGTCTTTCTGCTTATATTTGACGAAATCTCGTTTAAAAATGAGCTAAATCAAGTAAAAAAAATATAATAACATAAATTATGTATATAAAAAAGCAAATTGAAGCTGAATGAACAAGCTATCTGGCCCATATTTTCATTTAACTAATAAAAATTTCCCCAAGTCCGTGGACCAAAAAAAGAATAAGAAACTCTCATTTTTTTTCTCGCGCTATTTCTTAGGATTGTGAAGTAATCGTAGCTCAGAAAATTTTTTGACAAAAGATTCCAAGACTACAAGCTTGAAGCTTCAAAATGAATTTTTTTGAATCTAGATAGGTACAACACTTTTTCATTAAGATACAGTATTTCAAAAATTTAAGAAACCTTTTTGTTCTCTTCATTTTTTGAAATAGTATATAAAAATTTATGTAGAATATTTCGTCGTTTTGAAATATTTGAGATAACAACAAATCTTTTTTCAGAGTTTTTCAGTAAAGAGCTAATTTTGAATTAGTAATTTTGAATTAAATAATTATGAATCAGTTTGAAAAATGTAAAAAAAAATAGAATAACATAAACGATAAATTTGATCCATTTTCTCGAAGGGGAAAATAGGATAATAGACAATTTAAGATATCTTTGAATTAAAAGTGATTTTAAAAAATGCAACGTTATTAAAAAAATATTAGAATAAATACGAAATTCCCGAGAAAATTTCAAATATTTACTTTAGGCAAAAGTAGGTACATTATTTTCAATGAGTTCCCCCCACCCAATAAAAAATTTCAATGGGTGCACCCGTCCTGAAGCACCCATGTAGTCGGCGCCCGTGGGCAGAAGTGAACAGACTTTACGACCGGAAGTTGGCCATCAAAAAAAAATATTTTTGTTCTTATTTAGTAACTAGAAAACAAAAAAAAATAATATCCGACTTTGAGTAACTCGTATAAGACTCGGCGATTCATAATTTCGATAATTGGCGCACTCGCTTCGTAAAATGCCGTTTAATTGTCTGTTCACAATTGCACGTCTAAAGGTTCCATGCTTTATGTTTAATAATGTATGCTTATTGTAAGTCGGTGCGTTCAATATCGACTCGATCAACAAAGTTACTTCATTACAAACATTTAAGTATTCCATTGAAATTTCTAAAGCAATCACGGTTCATATTCGTTCAAATTGTTTTCCAAGTAAAGTACACTTACTTAAATCCGATATGAACTGCACCGACAATCATTAGAAAATCGAATTAAACACAACCATGCAACAGTAAGGGGACCAGCCACGAAGTTTTATGAACTGCTGGAAAAAAACTCAAGGAAAAAAAGCTCGGAGTCGGTGTGGTGTGATTTGTGTGTTCACTTACCTTGTTCTTGTTTCGTTTTCTCCATGGCGGCACAAGCCGCCCTCCATTCTTGTAATTCGGGTGAAGGGATCAAGCCGGCCGAGCCTGCCGAGTTGTCCTTGCGGGCTTGCCACCAATGATGGTCATCTTTACTAATAATCTAGAAATTTCCAATTTATAACTGGTTTTAAGAGGAAAAGTGTGTTTACTTGAAGGATATCTCCCGTTTTGAAGGCGATACCAGCTTGGGCGCAAGGAATCAAATCGTCCTCGAGAGGATCATAATCGAATTGGGCTCGAACGAAAATCTGGAATTTATGAAGGTTTCATGCTTAACTACTCAAAAAACGAGCAATACGGACTAGAACTAAAGCACACCACACCCGAACCAGATACTTGAGGTACTTACTAGTACTGGCAGAGGTTTAATCCGGAATAACTAGAAGGACCCGGAAACAGAAAAAAATATTACTCCAATAAACTACAATTTTGACGCGGAAGTCTCATCGCAAGTGGAATAAGACTTGCCGCTTCGAACTTAAAAGTGACTCACTAAATGTCAAGTCACTTTTAATAATCTAAGACTAATTTAACCTACAGTGAGTATGTGTGAAAGGTAGACACATATCTGGTATGATGGGATGTGCTTTAATAATGAAACAATGCCAGTGATTAACAAAAGGAAGTGATTGTATCGGTCACCAATTTATTGCGTTTTAGTTGCCAAATAATTAAATTTCGTCTCAGAATGATAGATCTTTCACCAAACACGAATTAATTTTTCTTACTACAAAATAAATTATACATAGAAATAATTTTTATTTGGTGTCAAATCTACTATTTTGAAATGAAAGTTAACTAATTTTGATAATAATTGAAAATGACAAAATTTTATTTTAGTTATTTATTTAGTTGTATTATGTATTCCCTTAACAAAGCTGCGCAATCCAATTCCATTTTTTAAGTTATCGATTTGGACAAAATTAGAGCACCTATAAAATCGTTTGATTTGTATAGTTTATACACATCCTTTCTGATCCAAAATAATGAATAGGTAATTCATGATATTAGACAGAAAAATGGACGGAAACGTGAACAAAAGCCTTTATTATCTTAAATTATAACACTACATGATTCAATGTATCGGTTTTAGTTCCACTCGGGCTGACTAAAACAAGATTCTCCGAATTTAATAAATTGTTAAATTGGTATAAAATTTTTTGCTCAGAATTGGATTTAAAACATGCTGACATTTACTTGAAAAAATGATCAGATGACTCACCTCGCAAGGGGGTGGTGCACTTCTATACGATGGTACAATCTTAAACGTGACTGAACCTCTTGCCTCCCTCTGTAAAAAAAACATCAAATTGGAATTTGAGTTTTTGTGTAAAATTGGATTAATTACAAACTCAAATACAAAAATTAGTACCTATTATAATAGTACCTGTTATACCTCATGCATATTAAATTAGTATTACATTATGTTATTAGGAGTTAAAGTGATAGTTTATGTGATGTAGGCGAACGTAGTGAGGCAAATAAGTTAGCTGGGCCATATAAACTCACTTTAACTCCGAATAACATATACTATTTTATTCCCAAATATATTCAGATCGAGAGTAAAGAGCAACCTTATAATTAGCAAGTTTAAGCGAAAAAACAAAGTCTGTTTCATCTTTAAACGGAAATCACCAAGACAAATTCTTGGTGAAAAAATTAGAAGATTATTTCCGCAGCCACAAATTGTGCTTAGTTTTTGTTGCTCTTTGAAATTTTAATTAAAAAAAGGGTATGCAAGTGTCGAAGTACAAGCATCAGTTTTGTAAATTTTGTGTAATTTATTTAATGAGCACGGAAATGATGCAAGCAAATTCCTCTTCAGTTTTAGTTTCAAAATTGTCACTTTTTCGTCATTTTCTTTCTAAAAATAAAGCATAAAAGTGACCACTTTTATGACTAAATGACACAGGTAAAAGTTTTACATTTCAGACATGGAGTAAAAACACTGCTTTTACGCCTAGGCGTTTTCACTTTTACTTGACACTTACTTTGACATTTACCACTGTTGTCTCTTTCCTGTCTCTTTCGCTTTTTCAGCATTTTCTGTAGAGGTACAAGGTATATTACAGTTATTCACCAGTTAAATCAATCAACACTTTCTCTCCATCTGAATCGTTTGCAGATAAAATAGTATATGTTATTTGGAGTAAAAGTGAGTTTATGTGGCTCAACTGAATCCATTTGCCTCATAAACAATCACTTTTACTTCTAATAACATAATCTACTAAGGTCTGTTTTTTTTTTAATGGAAATGCCAAACAGTCTTAACGTTGGCACCACTAGTAATTCATTCATGGTAATTTTAATAAAGGTAATAAGTTGGCAGTTCCGGTTTTTTAAATTAATTTGAAAACAATGTCATTAAACGTCAACGCAAAAAATCGTCTAAGAAAATTTAGAGACGATACACCAAAAAAGGAACAAATTCGGTACCACTAACAGTTTTTCGAAATTTGGAAACGAATAGTTCGCAAGCAGGAAGTTAGAAAAAAGGCCTGTTAAAATGTAGACGCAATTTGTAATGCAGGTTTGCTAAACATTCTCAATTTTTAGCAAGAAATTGACAAGAATACATAAACATGAATGAGAACCTCGGAAAAAACGCAATTAAATTAGTGTCTTGTGCATCGCTTTTGAGGAACGAGTTGAAAAAGTAACAATTTTTAAACTAAGGCTGAAGTAGAATTTCTAAAATGCATCAACTTTGAGCTCATTTCAATAAATTACACATAATTTATTGCCAATCATCATAATACCTACTTGTTTCTTTTGCTAAATAACTTTTCTGTATTTACATCCTTTTTCTTCAAAGTTTTTATAGCAAGAATCTCATTTTTGTCCAATTACTTGAGGTGCGTTTCTATCAAAATTATTAGCACTGAATTCTGTCTTTAGACCTTAGGAAATGATGTCTGTCCTCAGGTATTCAATTACAGCGTCTTCAAATAGCAAACAGGCACACAAGATTCATAAAAGTCAAAATTTTCACATCTCAATTTGAAAATATAACTATATTTTTTTAACAAAATTTCTAGGAAGAAAAACAAAATTTGTGGCTATGGAGATAAGCTGCTACCAATTTTTTCACCAAAATTTTGACTTGGTAATTTCCATTAAAAAAAAAAAACAGACTTTATTATTTGCACACTTCTAGATAAATTTTCAAAAACTATACCAATATTATGGCTACTTCACATTTCAGTATAAGATAACAGACTTTACTTTCTTCTTTTTTTTGTTAATGGCGGAATAAAGATGTTTGACTTACGAGGATTTTTTGGAGAGCACTAACGGATTGGTTCATAACGGAAATTCCATTAATTTCTCTAATTTCATCGCCTACATGGAGCGTCGCTTGTCGATGGATCATCCCTCCGTGCATTATCCTAGCCACTATACACTTTCCGTCTTCGTTCATCTTCAACGTAATACCCTTGGAGACAATAAGTGAATTAATCAAGATCGATGAACCAAAATAAGTAAATTTGTGTTAAAACCCGTTTTAGCCTTACCATCGGTTCGTCGGTATTTTTCTGGAATTGCACCAGCCTGACTCTGGTTACGTTTTCCATTTCCACCTCGCCGTTGGGACCGTCCAGATCGTCGCCCCCGTTGAGGTACGGCAATAGGGGCGGGGGCGTGACCCGCATAGCATCTTCGCCGTAAATTTCGTGCGCCACAACATCATGAGCTTGTAAAAGGGCCTGCAATAAAAACACCTGTTCACAATCCATCTCGTAAATATGCAAAATTTAATGTATGCGAATTTGCAAGATGGGAATTATTTGTTTATGAATATTCACGAGGCGGTGCAACACGCATCGATCGACTTCTTCAAATTCCAGAGTTTCAAAAGCTCATTTCCGGGCATTTATCGGAAGTGAAACCAAGATAATTAAGAACACTAACAAAAGACAACAGTCGCTGAAATTTTAAATTGAGTTTTTCTGCGGTCTGTCCGAAACATTCATTTACTTTTGACCGGTCTGCATGACGACGACTAATACCATGTTTACAATTTGTTTTATTTAAAATTCAAATTTTGAGAAAACAAAACGACAAGACGAATTTACTTTCATAATCTCACATAAAACCAAGCTTTGCACCATGTTTACCCTCCCTAATGCCAGGATTAAGCCCAGCAGTCCCTCAGACTCACAAATTTATCATGTTCCTATCTCGTTAACTGATAAAGTGTATTTTTCCAGTTCTAGATTTATCGTTTCAATTAAGTTTATCGATTCTTGCGCTCGCAACTACTAAAAATAATTCAAAACTCAAAAAATATTAATTGTACGAAGTTGGCAATTCTGGAAAACTGAAATTTCTGAAGTAAACAGTAAAAAATCTCGCTTATACAGTAAGCGGAAAAATTATGAAATAATCTTATTTATTAAAACTGAAAATATTTTGTTTTGACAAAGATGCTCAAACAGGTAATTTTTCTATTTTAAAAATACAAAATTCTTAACTTTATTTAAAATTGTATGTTTGTTTTTGTTGAAAATTTAGTTTTTTGATGATTTTTTTCGAAAATTTTATGTAATATTTAATATTTTGGTATTGTCATTTCAACAATTAAAAACTCTAGCAAATTGGCTAAAAAAAAATTAGGGGTTTCCATTAAAAAAAAAGGCCATGAAAACATTACTCAAAAACCAAAAAGTGTAAAATTGTAAATTAAGTTAAAAATTGTGTACTGTTTAAAAAGAAAATTGTTCTGTTCGAGCATTCTTGTCAAAACAAAATATTTTCAGTCTATTTCCATAATTTTGCCGCTCACTGTATAATTATTTTATTTGCTGTCTTTACACAAACTGAATTTTTGATTTAAAAACTGAAAATATGTTAGTACTTTTTTTACTTTTAGCGAAACTTCTATAACAATACAGTATTTAAGAATCCAAATTCTTTCTAAATACTTTCTTTAATAAATTTTATATTGCGCTAGTTTGTGCATCGCAAAACCTCCGCAAAGATGAGATTAATCCTAAAGTAACATTGATGTTTTGAGAACAAATGAGCAATTCACTAGATTATTAAACATCTAATTAAAATTAAACTTGGTTTTATCTCACTGTCAAAATTAATTATGGCTTGCTTGTGCGGTTTTCTCTATTTTTCTAAACTTTTCTGCAAACCTTTAGAGAAGCTTTCGAGGTGTGAGTAATAAAATATACGTTATTGGGGTCCAAGGCACCTCCCTGAAATATTTCCCGGTGCTACATGCCATTTTTTTGTCACATGAAACACAATGTTTACATTCGAAATTCATACATGTCTATATGGCCGTGTCGGCTACAAAAATATGTAATTTCCGCATCGCACGGAAAGTGGGACAAGGGAAAATTGCTTGTAATTTTTGAATTGTTCGATGTTCAACCATTGAAATGTTTCCGTGATTTATTGGTTTCAGAGTTGGATGTTTAGCAAATATGTGTATATATTTCCAGTTGTTACCACAATCATTATTTACAGATGTAATGGATGCGGATTTTACCGGCGATTTTTATCATAACTTTTCGACCCATCTCTCGACGTTTCTTCAATTACTCAAAGTGGTTTATTACAAGCAAAACCGATCTAATCCGTGAACAGCAATCAACAAGATCTTAACCCCCGGCGAAAATTACCCATTAAAGCAACTGATTAAAATGAATCTGGGCCGGGACTCCCCGGACGCCTCTCTATTAACCCAGAAAAGTATAGCATATGCTTAGTAATAAAACGAGACCTCGATGGGGCTGTTTCAGGTGTAATTATAAACTCTATTTTTTCAAGTTTAGTATTACTTTTGTTACTTTAAATATTTTCTTCAAAAGTACAAAAAAAAAAAATACATGCGACGCGACAAACTTGATGGAGGTGCCATACGACATAATTGCTAAATAAAATAAAAATATGAAAAAGTCTCCATTCGAAATTGTTACACAATATCATTCTACTCGTAGTCGTTACTTCCAAAACTATTATGATAAAAATTATTTTTGACCGAAAACAATTTCTTGCCTAAAATTCCAACAAAAACCTTCCTCCTTTGACATAAATTCGCTCTCGCCGTGGAATGAAACAACACCACAAAATCGTGTTGCCAGCAAATGGAATTTTTTGTTCGCACCTTGTTTATTAGCTCCAAGTATGTAAATAAATCAGCAAAACCACTCTAAACCGAATTCGTTCCTGAACACTTAACAAAAACACACAAATTCGACCAGTAAACACCTCGGACAATCGCACTGCTTGTTGGTGAAGTTTGTCGATCTAGCCGAGGAGTTTATCAACTCGTGCTTTGAACGCAATCAGCGTTATCACGTCTAAATGCGAATATTTAATTTATTTTTCATCCAACTATCCGAATCCACGTAGGTGCTACTTGTCAGGCAAACTTTTCCTTTGATCCTCTCCCGATAGGAATAATGTTACTGCGTCTAATGACATGTTTCCAAATAAAAAATGTCCCCTCTGAACATGCTGTAATAAATTTTCCCTCTGAATGGAATGTCATGTCTGCGAACATCAATTCAACGGTTAAAGACAACGAAAAGTTCGCCCTTATTCGAGATTCCAACAAGTGTGCGCAGATATGCGGTCATAGTTTAATTAAATTCTCTGTTAACTTCCACATCGTTAGTTCCAACCGCTTTAAAAAATCCAAAAAAAAAATTAAACCGGACCGGAATTTTTCCGGCTAATTGATTCCGGAGACCCTAATCCGGATCAGTGTGATTTATGTAAAGAATTAGTAAGAACGAGACCGATTTTTCAACCCGGAATCACATCATATTTTATTCAAAATTAATTAAAGCGCAAAAATACGAGTACACTTGTGTCTGTCGCACTGCCTCTCAGATTTCTTGAGCCATATTTTAATAATAAATCTTGTACATACATCTCGAGAAGTGCTCTTCCGTTATGAAAATGGCACGGAAATGATAAGATAATGCACCTACGCAATTTCGAAGAAAATAAACCTCTGCATAAATCTCTTTTTTTAGAATTTAATTAGGAAGAAGTTGTTTTAGTGTTTGTGGTGTAGTAATTAGAAAAAACTGTTTTTAATCACATCCAGGAAAAACCGTTATAATAAAAGTTGCTTTAACAAGCTGTCAAAACAAAAACTTTTTATTCAATCCTCTATGTTAAAATTGAATTTTATCTACTCTTTTCTTCATGTTAAAATGAAATTTTATCGTCTAGATGATAAAAAATACATCCATTGTTGTATATGTGCGGTTGTTAGTTGCTAACAATCGTTGACATTAGATTTCATTGTTGAATTTTACTTTGACATTTATAAATATCGACCAAATTGACTACAAAATTAGTGAGGATTGAATAAAATTTTATATTGTACACGACAATAAAATTATCATTATCTTTTCGAGCATATTAGCTCTCAATTTTATCGTCTTATAATAAATAACTATTATTTACATTTTAATTACAGAAGTACCTCTACATATACTAGTCCTACGCTTTAATGAAAAACATAAAATATTGTGCACTTAAACCAAAATAAATCAAAAATAAAAACCAAATTTCAGAACGTTTGATGTTACATGTTTAGATGGTTGGGCAATGTCAAGTTACCTTCCCTACGACAAAAAAAAAAACAGATTGCTGCTAAATATTGTTGTAAGCCGAATCGTTTTATTTGGAGATAAAAAATTTCAAATTTAAAATAATTTTCAAATTAAAAGTCTTTTAAAGTAAATAAAAAAACTTTATTTTAATACTTTCCTTTCACGAGCAATAAAAAATAAAATTTTATATTAAATTGCTTTTTTGCTAGCAATATTTAGATGTTTTTTGCCACATTTTCGCCTTTACAAGACAAAAGTCTCATTTTTTCAGTATTAGGTGTTACATGAAAATCAACCAGAAACTCCCAAAATTCAATAAACGTTGTAGCATTCTATTCATATTCGTTCTCTTGTTGCCTGCCTTATCTGTACATTTGGAGTTATGCCCACGTAGCTTAAAGTTAGTTCTTCCTTTGACAAGAACAATAAATCTTACTAAATCTCATCCGAAGATAATTCCTGTTTTAATTCCGATCTGCAGCAAAATAAATTTGGAAATTAAATTAAACAGCACTTGCGAATTTAATCAAGAGCCAAAAACAAAAATAACGTTAAACTTGCAATTGCACCTGCTTTCCGTCTCAGGTTCTCGACACAATCATCCAGATGACAAAAAAGCTCGTCGCTGAGCTGAAAAACGACAATTTTCACGTATACATTCACAAACACAATTATTTCGGACGAAATGGTGAATTGACAGTAAGACGACTTAACTGGATCCCAAGATCAGTATCTCGAATTCTATTAAAGCTGGAAAAATCGAAAGTACTTCATTTACAAAAAGGAGCGAGTCGAAGAATTGTGTTATCTCAAGCCACAGGGCACAAGACCGGCTATGAAAGTTAATTTATGTTTTGTTAAGATTTATGAAGCCGTTTCGACACAATATGATTTTGGGAAGCAATTACTGGGATTTTTCCCTTCTCCAAACTGTTTACAACCGCTTGAATAATTCAATAAATTTAGTCGGCTTTATGCAAATTACACATCCTTGACGTGTGTAGAAGCGTAATCCAAGTTAAAATAAAATTTGAAAGACTCACATAGCAGAGCATGGCTCCCTCACATAACTTTCCCGTTCTTAAATCCGGTCAAAGTTGAGCTTTTTCACTGTTGATAGTTCGGGATAGCACCCAAGGGAATGCTCACACACGTCTCGAACAACACTCGCGACTCGCATTTCGCTCCCGGAGACAAAAATAATTCAAAAAAAGGATAAATTTTTCGCAGTTTTTCACCCTACACGTGACTGCGATACAATGAGGAGTGTTAGCAATTTTACATTCCACGATACTGTCATCAATCACGACACAAATATCTCCTTTTGCTTCAAACACAAAGCTTTGTGAAGCTTAATGCAAAGATCATAGTTCACTGTCAGATCTTCGGACCAGTTGAA
This sequence comes from Tribolium madens, assembly GCF_015345945.1. NCBI lineage: Eukaryota > Metazoa > Arthropoda > Insecta > Coleoptera > Tenebrionidae > Tribolium > Tribolium madens. The sequence goes on from NW_025401050.1 coordinate 7,845,384, forward strand.
ATCTACATAAGAAGATTAATATTCGCCAAACCTCTGCCCTAGCTTTTGTTCTACGAGTATCAAACTTTTAAAAATGAAAAACAGAAACGCAAAAACTTTACACTTTTAAAGAAACACAATTTATTTTCGATTTATTGGATAGAGTTTGCACAAACACTAGTCACTTCTCAAAAAACTGAGAAGAAACACAAACCGGTTGGTGCGATAGCTCGCCACTCACTGGTTAAACTCCACTCGACTTCACCGAGAAGAAGTGCGCAGACTGCTGCAATAACAAGGCTCCGGGTTTACATGCGGCACTCCGGTAAGTTTCGTGTTGATAGTTGAGAGCTGAATCAAATAAACACTCAAGTTGAAAGGTTCCGTCATCATGCCGAACGTCTTGCCATGATGGACGAGATGAGAGTTTGGTAATGATGGTAGTTAGGAGTCGGTGATGGCTCGCTAACACTTTCAGCCTGAACGATCAAGAGGGTTGATGTGCAATTTCGCCACCGATAAAATTTTGTGGTTTTGTCACGGAAAACTACGTATTTTTATCAAATGTTGACGACAAACAAAAAGTTAAACACTTTTATCGACCTCTCAAAGAAGTCACAATTTACTGTCTTGTTGAACTACCACTGAAAACTCAAGCATAAAAATTGCAATTATTAATCCTACAAATGGCAAAATTTGCATCTAAATTACACAAGAAAAAGCCTTTCGATCAAAATTATTAACGAATCTTACATTTTAGTCTTCTATTCAAAAGATAGAACACTTTTAAGTCCTCTCTTTGTGCCGAACTCGTTGAAAAATCCTTTTCCGATTAAACAATCAATCAACGGTCTTCCCTGAACGCTCAATTATCCACTAAACTCTTTGAAATATTAAAAAAACTTAATCTTCATTACGCCAGTCTTTTAAATCCTCAATTTCCTGTATTGTCCTCTGCTAGTTCTGTTCATATTTAATTTCATAAAACATTCCAGACCCGAGAACATCTCGCCTTCACCCCAATTAACCCTAGTTTTGTTGTCTTTTCAAAAAAACATGTTAATAAAATTCTCTCCCAGCCTTGACTCGTCCACGTTTATGACGAAACTGGCTTCAATTTACATAAAAACATCTTTGAATGTTTCAAGTTTTTCCCTCGTGCCTACTGAGAGGATAAAATTAATTAGGAAAGCTCTGGCACTTCCTTGATTTATTATTCCGTTTAACTTTAAGTACAGATGGCTTATGAAGAAAAAAAATCACAATTAGAGAAATTATTTAATGTCGACAGGGCAATTTCAATTCATATACGGCAGTACTAATTAGTTTATCTGTCTGAGTAAATATTCGGGCCCAAGGCAAATTAATTAATTCTAGAGGGGTATTTGCTCGATAGCGTATGTGTTTCTCAATTTAGAACCGATTTTGATCAAGTAAAAATACAACAAAACTACGCATTGTTAAAACTTCGGCCAAATTAGTGCGTTTTGAAGGTTCCGAAAGTTTCGTAATGATTAAAAACTGGTGACCGTATAAGAGAAGTGCGCAGTACTAGCAAATTAAGTTGAGAGAAAAGGATCTATGCCAAATAAAACGACTGTAGTCGTTTGTGTGAAATAAAGTAATCACCTTTTGACTAACACAGCTAGCATACATATTACTGATCGTGTGGAAAGCCCTACAAGTGAAAGACTTTCAGAAACCGGAGATTTGCCGGATTTCGAAGTTATACGATACAAAACAAAGAATTAGACGTGCCGAATCGTTTCAATTTGCACAAGAAACACAATATTTTGTTTCTGAAACTTCTAAATTTCATTTCTTTTGTCAAACTAAACGAAAACGTTCTCCACAAATAATTATTCAGGTTGTTAAAAACGTAGCTTGACGTTAATTTAGTCTGGAGAGGTGCATTAATAGTGTGAGTACTTACAAACTTCCTTAATAAATAGTGGCACTGTGGGAGTTTGCAATAATTAAAAGAAGCAGTTAACAGGATGGGTTATGGTTAGATAATGAGGTTTTAATTCCGCTGCATTAATCACCGCGGGAGTGTCTTAGCAACTTCGGATCCAATTTTTGTTATACTCTATATCGAGAAGAAAAAAGCTCATTTTTCCACAAGCAAAACTTGTTTTATCTATCTTAAAAGAGATAAAAGTTCTAAAGTAGCGAGGCGAAAGCCAGTTACACCGGAAATTATTATTCAACTTCTGATTAAAAAAAAATAAAAAAAGTAGAATGTTTCTGTGTGTACAGTCTCGTTGGGCACTGACAGATCATAACCATTTTTGAAAAACAATCATTCACACTTAAATAAATTATTGGTTGAGTTGTTACTGGTTTTCCAAACCGCCCCAAAAACAAATGATACATTAAAATATAAAACATATTAAATGTGACAACTTTATTTATAGTAATCCAAATACACTCCGAAATTCTATAATAAACAGAACAAATCCACCCTGACGCTCCATAATCTATTACTGTATGTACAATCATTGAAATTTAAATTCAATTCGTTGCCCGATTTAATGTAAATTCATACATTACTACAAAAACACCAAAACAAAATTATTCAAGCGGCCATCTTCACATCTGTCATAAAATGTCCGATTGGACGCTCGAGAGAGACCTGTCGTGTATAAATTAACAAACAAAAATTACCCCCAAACCGTTTTACAATGCAAATATATCCGTTGTGGGGATGCGTATCATCATTGTTGCAGCGTTGGCATTTTTCGATAAAGACATCCATTTCTGGTTTTATAGAATAATCGATAAACATGTTTTGTATGTTTCACAAGGCGTCATCAGACCCGTGCAAAGACCACCCATCACTCATGCAAATAGCTTCTATATGAATGCATAAAGCCCTTGAAACTTTAAATGATTATAGGTCAAACCCTCTGTGATTTATCGCAGAACACTACATTACAAACAACGGTTTCTGTCGAAACAAAAACCATTGTTCGCTAAAAATTCATCGGTAATTAAACACCGGCACATCCTTTTCATCATTTAATAGGCCAAATTTTAATTAAAACAGAAGCAGCACATGTGGCGCCACCTCGTGGCGACTAGTCACAATTGTGAGCTTTCAGGACGAGCTTACGTCGCGAGTGATGCGCAGTTCGGATAAAACGCCGCAGAGGGCGTTGGATAAAAGCTCTGAAAATAGATGATTTAGATGCAAGCAGTGTATTATCTTGCATAAAACCACAGCGAGATAGACCGCATTCATAAATCACTGTTATATAATATTCTGGTTTGGTTTTTAATTAAAACATGGCGTCTTGTGCATAATTAAAATATATGCGGTTTTTAAAAAGTTCCTCAGCTGGAAATACAATCTATTACAAAACGTGATATTGTTACATCTTTCAGAAACACATTTATGGTTAAATTCATCGATTCCTTGTTGGAATCAACACAAGCCATTCATTTTCCAATTTGTCGAAGATTGAAAGCTCGTTTTGCCGACGATTTTCTCCGAGTTCTGCCAAATGATAAATCAAAATGTATACCGTAAAAACAATCGACTTGATATTCTTTTGCAAATGGAATTTCCACGGTAATAAGATTTGATTTTTCCGCATTTATACCAGAAAATATATCGGGAATTACTGTGCCAAACAACAAAAACAGTGGAAGAGCAAAATATATAGCTAAAATTCCGGAAATTTCGCCCTTGTTGTAACTAGAAAAAATCGCAATAAATTGTAATTTTATCCAAAGAGTGACAAATAGTTTTTCTGTTGCAGAAAAGCGCATTTCCAGATTGACAATAAATCAACAAATATAGGACAAAACATTCCAAAGCTGTTATTGATTTGTCGCACATGTGGATTGCCAAACATCCCAGGAATTTTCCTGCAACAGTATCGATCAGGATCGAAGAGATATGAAGGTACGACCCTTTCCCGCCGTGCATAACAAGCAAATCAAAAGGGAAGCCAAGTCAAAAATTCAGCTCTTTTCAGTCGTAAAGCCTGCAATTTATCGTTATATTGTTTTCTTCGTTTTTATTATGTATGAAAGGTTTATTTATCTGCAGGCCCCAAAGCCGCAACAATAATAACCGTTCAGAATCGGTTATAAACCCCGAATACCCTTATCGAAATTTGGACACGTTGGATGCATTAAAAACATTAAAATCTGATTAAAAAAGAGCGTTCTTGTGTTTTCAAACGTGCCTTCAGCAAATTTAGACAGTTGGAAAATTGATAAAGTGGATCGTAAAATTCATTTCGGTGCTCACTTTCCGACAAATTATAGTGCAAGTCGACTGAAAATTGAAGCCTGCAGGTGCAGCTTCCGGCCATACGACAACTTTTACGACACGTAATCAAGTGGCGAAACGACCATCACCACTTTTAGATTTTTGCTCTCGAAACTCTTATGAGAAAGGGACAAAAGTCGAAGCTTTATTGTAAATAAGAGCAAAATTTAGAAAAATCGGAAACATTTTTCTCGAACGACAGAGTTTTAGACATTCCGCCTCCATAAGAACTTGTCACGTCAAAGATAGCTTTTAATAAAAGTCCCCTTAAAATAAAATAGTTATGTATTTATTCTACGAGTTAGCATTATTTCACCGAGTGGATTTTTAAACCACAAGTGTAACGAGTGGAATAAAGCGTCCGATTTACACTTAAATGAGTTGAATACAACATTTTATTCTTCGAGTTAGACTCAACAAGGCTTAAAATTGCTTTAAATCTGTTAAAATTAATCTGACGTTTCGTATTGATAAATGCCAAATAGTTGTCAAAACTTCCTTACATGGGAGAAAAACCGTAAATTTTGACAGTATCGAAGAACAACAATAATATACAAAAAATAAATACAAATAACTCAAAAGCAGATAATAAAGCTTGTAGCCTAGGAGAACAAAACCCCTACGAAATTTAGACCAAATCATTGCTCAAAAATCTGGAAAAAATCGTAAACCAAAAACCTGAAAAAAGTGTCAATTTAAACCGCGAATGAAAACTTGATATAGCAGGTCTAAAAAAAAATCTTTTTTTTAGAATAAATCTATTTTAAGCGAGCAAGTTAGTTCAATTTAAAATAATAAATTCAGCAGTGATGGAATTTCAATCCTGCCGCCATTAAAAATTTCGCTTGAATATTTATAAGTGATCGGTTAGAAAAAATTTATGATGAGGTATTGATTCATCTTGAAAATAATCAGACATTGCTGTAGGCCAAACGATCGTAATTTGTAGAAAATTTCAGAAAAAGTAGGGAGTTAAAAAGCCATAGTCAGTAATTTCCCTCGCCATCTGGCTTCAATAATCGAAAAGAAACTCGATATTTGTGGCAACAAGCAACCGGGATATAAATTTAATGGAAAACAAAATTAAGGTCCCTTGTCAAGAGAAAAGCCGGAAAAATCGATCACACGTGGGCGGTATGTTAAAATTAAATCAAATTGCGGAAACTCCAGTTACTACTCGCTTGTACATTAATTACAACAAATCCGGGATAGTACCAACTCAAAATTAAAGATTCAGCATTTCTATCAAAGGTACAGTCGATAAGCAAAGCCGGATAAGAAGACCGACTCAGTTATCTCAGCGTTGCTGCGTCAACCGGTCCGTGTTGTCTGAGAAAACATACGCCCGGAGTCCCCGGAGTAGAATCTGAAGGATTAAAGCCAAGATAATGTATGCACATGCCATCCTTCCCAACGTATTGCACCGGACCGAATAATTAAACATCCATAAATCAAACCGGGGACTCAAAACCTCAACGCAATTTGTCAAAATGGGAAAGTATGATAATAAAGTTTTGTTAGTTTAGGGATGTTCGATTATGAGCAAGCAACTTTCAAAACTCAAACAAAAAGAGGTTACCAACCTTAAATGTCCTAGAAATATGAGTAAAGACCTTACTTGTTACAAAAATCGAATGTTAAATTGTTTTGATAGATTTCATTCGATGGTAAAAGATCACACATTGCCTCGCCATAGAAATTGTCAATGTATTCGATGCAATAACTTTTACTTTGGAAATGAGCCAGTAAAACGAATTGAAAGGTCTAATTTCCATGAGCACCACCCCACCTTAATTAAGTTCAAGTAAACAGAATCCTCGACTCGGCTGCATAAACACAACATGATAATAAGTGTCTCTAATGTATATGCAGCAATTTAATTAACGATCTGACACTAAACGACGTTCTCTCGAAAAATAAAACTTCAATTCGTATCGACCTTGACAACCCTCTCAACTCTCTCTTGAAAAACAGCACCTCAGAGAAAAATAAACATCACAAAATACGGCAAAGCAGAAGAGCTTTGTTTGTAGCAATCCGACCGTTGATATTATCACTCGCAGATGTTCAAAATCAGAAATCCAGACTCTCAATTAAACCAAATTTATTTCGGAATAAAATGATTGATAGTTAGGCTTCGAACGCAACACGTAGGTCCGTTCGATCGTTTATTTTCCTCTAGAGACCTGTCAAATTAGTCACCTTTTGCCCCAAAAATAATATCAAAGTGTGATTAGGGTCAGAGATTAAAAAAGGGAGAGTAAATAGAGAGAAACCGAACCCGCACGTTCGCAGCCACATGCAGGTGTTGAAATGTTTGCTTAACAACTGTGGAAATTATGAATTAAACGCGTTACAAGACAGGTAATAAGCGAGTTTAAAATGTTCTCATCTGTCTCCCGGACTGGATAAGTAAGCTGCTTTAAAATCCAATATAATCCAGTGAGCTGGTCATGTGTGCGAGTCATTTCGAAAAATGGCACCCTCGAGACTCTAGTTCTTGTTCAGAAAAACTAAACTAAACCACTGTGAAAGCCCACGCATCAATAAACGCGATTTTAATATCCGATAAAAGCCGCGTTCATCAAAAACTTGCCACTTAGAAATAACGATTTTTTAACGTAATTATAAAGTTTCGCGTTGAAACAAAATCCAGAAACAAACATCGTCCTAAATTCAGAAATACAACACGATGTTTGATTAAATTCTTGCAATTACACACGACCATCAAAATGAGAGTTTTTACGTGTCACTTGATGTGTCTGTTAGGAAAAGAAACGCAAACAATGAAAGCAAATAAGCTGAGAATTGCATCGGAGAAAATCGATACATGCAGCTAAAAAGCTGCTCATTTTTCGCAACGGGCGTTACACGAGTCGTAGTTTATTCCGTAATTGTACAACAACATATACCCGTATTTTCCTTGTTAAAACGTTGTTTAGCACATTTAATTAGGTACGATAATAAGATATCACCTCGGGCAACTCGTAATAAATTAGATACGAATCTTCATCACACTACTGAAATTTAATTCAAGTCATTTTCTAGCACTCACGCGACACAGTTTTTTAAATAAGGTAGGAATTGTTGGTTTAGGGCCGCTGCAGGCACTTCTTTCTTTGGCGACAAACAACGAAAATTTATTAGCGCGACACAAAATACGAAAGTAATCGATAATAATTCCATTACTTGGCATTCAGTGTGCAAAATGCATTCGACGTCTTGATGAGCAATTATCGCCCTTTTGACGATCCATTAACGGGCTGTAACATTTAAACGAGCGGAAGATGTTCAAATCAATACACACGTAGAAAAAAAGTCCAGTGTGAATTTCTACACAAAGGGTCATTATAAACTTTAGAGTTGGCCACCCTAGACGCAAGCAAATCACCCTTAAAATCTGATGAAACTTAAACCTACACTAAGCCTTTAAAATATTAAAAACAGGACTGACAGTCCTAAAAACAACTCGAATAAGCCCTAAGAAACTAAATCCAAAAGCCTCAAAAATACCGCGTGAATCGTAAAATGATAACGCAAAAACACAAAAAGTAGATCTAAAAAGGAATAATCTAAAAATACGAACTATATAGAAAACCTAAGTTTTTTCTCAAAATTAGCAACAAGCTTGCAAAATCGAAGTATGTATATTGTAGCTAGTAAACCGTAAAACAGAAAAAGGCAACCACGAAGACCTAAACTACAATGTAAGAAAATTAAAAAAATATGTACATATCTGAAAATCCCAATAAACCAAAATTCGTAAACTAAAGTAGACATAAAAGAATTTAAAAAAACCCCTACCTACTAAGAAAGCCAAACTAAAAAATGTAAAAAACAAGAAGAAAACAGAACTTAAAAAACTCGAATCAGTTCGTATTAGCAAAAAAAAAAACTACGTGAGACTAAAACCTGGAAAAGCTAAATTGTTTTATACAGACATTAAAAAAAAATTACCAAAAAGCTAAGAAACTTGAAAGACAACCCAAATTCAAATCTATATTAGATCAGTTGAGTAGTTTGAAAAACAAGAAGCAAGAAATTTTACTTCTTTTTACTTATTTTGCACAAAAAATCCCACCCACTGATAATTGCCCCGAATTTCATACGCTAACCCAATTATAAACCAATAAACGTCCCACGGTGAGCACCACCACTGCTCGTAAATAAAAACCGATTAGTCTCCCACCTGCTTTAAAGCGGATTCAGCGTTTATAAATGCGTGCTGGCAAGGTAGACGCAATCGTAAGCTGCAGGTTTTACAATTTCCAGACACACAAACTTTGTGCATGTGTATATACCGAAAGAAATCCCTGGATTTATATACTCCAAAGTCGGGTTTATGTCCTCTTCCCAAAGCTTCCGTAATAAACAACGTATTCGACTTTATCCACCACGTATTAATGACGCCCCAACACCAAAGATTTTTTCGCATTTATTCATTTTAACCAACTGTAAACATTTCACAAACCTTTTTGAGACTTTTCAAACCAAACCTTGTTTCCGTCCAAAGTGCACAAATTCATCGTGTGTTTACGCGCCTATATTCCATCTGCTATAATGTCTAAACCTGCCTTTGCCCATTCATTAAAATTCCACAGTCGCACGTTCCCCCCACGCATTACCATATGAGGGGTTGCACAAGAATGTTAATGGAAGATAACTATTTTCCTGACAGGGTCTTACTGTTCCTGCCTCCAATCGCTTAAGCAGGAAACATTTACTTTTATGACACTTGAAAAGTTTGGAAAATATGTCGCTATTGACCTCGTGATGTATGGCAGTTTTTCCCCCAGTTTAGGGTTATTTATGAGCCATGGGATGTGACCTCGCAGAGACAAGAGTTTCAATGTATCGCAAAATCAATCACATGATCCCATTTCCATGCTAATCACCTTAACAAAAGGTTGCTCACGTGTCCCCCAACTTTTTCTTCTTTTTACTTACTTAATTAAACGTCTACATTATGTCACTTCTGAAACATGATCACCGTTTCATGCCAAGAAGTTAATTGAAAAACAGCAATTAAAATAATTGCTTGCGATACAAAAAGAATGTTTGTCGCGTAACTCTGGTCATAAATTAACAGTTTTAATAAACAAATTAACGTAATTTGTTTGAGCTACTACAGAATAAGAAAAACTCGAAACAACCTACAGCACAGTTTCCTCTTTTTCGCTTCACAATAAAACAATAGGAACTGTTTCAAAGGGAGTTTACTAACATGTACCAGTTTTGTCGTTCATTTGGAGTAATTTCATTGTTGTCTTTTCAAATGCAGAAATTAACAAAAACATAAAATCGACTCTATGCTAATTAATTGATAAATGGGTTAAAAAGCCATTAAGCAGCCAGCATGTCCTTTGTTGATTCACGGTTAGCCTAAATCAACACCCGTATCCAGCTTAAAAATCCGGTCAATATAAAGTTCAATTATATCACTCCGGGAGGAATAGATTGCGCTTCGGGAGTTCCTAATCAAAGTTTCCGGACACAAGTCTAAGGCATGACACCTGCTCGCAACCGTTGTGTGGATTTGGAATTGTGTTTTCGACCCTTCTGTTTTAATTAAACCGGATTTTAAACAAATTACCATCAGATTTTTCATTGCAAAAGTTTAAAACTCTAATTTATCGAGATCTCTCTTGGATTGTCAGATAATAGAGTTTCCTTTATCTTCTCTTGTTTCTAATAGAGTCACATACGGCCTTGACATTGACAAGATAAGCTCACACGCATGATCTACCAGTCACGTGTCTCTTGTTCAAAGTTAAATCAATTTGTCATGACGGTTTAAAAAATAACATCGAACGCCTTTGAAATTCCGATGCTGTAAGCAGTTTTCTATTGAGAGCCAGAACGGTTTCATTGTGTCTGCAAGTGGCGACGAAGTTTAGATCGGTTTTAGCAAAAAAGAACATAAAAAACATCAGCGAAAGATAATGCGGATGTAATTTAATAGAAAAAACTTTTCAACTATATTGCTTATTTAAAAATCAAGAATAGCAAATACGACAAAAAATTCGCTGAAACACAACAACAAAAACAAAAGATGGAATATTTTTCTCAATCAAAAATTAAAAGAAACTCAACAATGCGATCTCTAACGACGCTAAAATAAAAGAAACAAACTTAAACACACAACTTTCAGTTAGAATTAGCAGTATTTCGAAGTTTTTCCCATGAGAACAGATCAAATTGTGTAAAACGTAGTCTACAATTAATTTTAGATAAATTTTTTGATAAAAATTAATTTATTATCATACTACAACGACTCGAAATTTTCGATTCTCAGCGCTTAGGTTAATTCAGGCCTAAAACAACAAGATTTCCTGAGTTACAACCGTCAGAACACAATATACTTAGCAAAAGTTTGTTCCAGAACGTTGCTAAGCTCTTAATAATTTTAATATTGAATTCACGTGTTCTAAGACAAATACCTAGACTAAAATTTTTTGGAGCCTAATGTGAAGGTGAATAATAGAGTTGCAGCAAAACAAAAAATGGAATAGCTTTCCAAATGACAGAAATAGAAGAACGCAACAAACCGGGTGAATAAAAAGTATGGAACCAAGCGTTTTTTTCGTAAACTAAGCACTTTACGAAAAAAATAATTAGTGTAGCGTAAAGTACAATTAAAATGTGACCATTTATCAAGAATAACATTTTTCGAAATTTCTTTTAGTTTTCGAGTTCTGTTTAAATGGCAACCCACCATGGTAATTTTTTTAATTAAAGATTATGATCTAAAAATTACCTTTAATTAAACAGAATTGTTTTTTAGCCAGTACTTTTTTTTAATTAATTGTTAAAGTTGCGTTCTGAGCTCATCACGAAGATTTTCCGGACTTAACCGAAGTGGTTGTTTCATGCATTTCATCATGGGAGAGCCGCTGATTTCTATGCAGGTGCTTTAGGCAGGTTCCGGATGGATCAAAAAATCTAATTACAAATAATTTTCTTCTATTTTTAGTCCATTCGAAACCACCCCAAAGCACCTGCATAGAAATCAGCGGCTCTCCCATGATGAAATGCATGAAACAACCACTTCGGTTAAGTCCGGAAAATCTTCGTGATGAGCTCGGAACGCAACTTTAACAATTAATTAAAAAAAAGTACTGGCTAAAAAACAATTTTATTTATTAGAGGTCATTTTAGATCATAATCTTTAATTAAAAAAATTACCATGGTGGGTTGCCATTTAAAAAAAAACTCGAAAACTAGAAGAAATTTCGAAAACTGTTATTCTTGAAAGATGGTGACATTTTAATTGTACTTTACACTACACTAATTATTTTTTTTTGTAAAGTGCTTAATTTACGAAAAAAACGCTTGGTTCTATACTTTTTATTCACCTGGTATGTACTAACTAAAAATATGAGAAAAGGAAATGGTTGCCTGTTTTTCAAGCAAGAAAATTCACCTAAAACTTCTTATCTAATTTGAAGCTGTAAATTGATTTATTAAGCCGTTACGATAAAGTAAAGATCGATCGTAACAAAAAATCATCAAAGTTTTCACATCACGTCGCAATAAACAAAATCTCATGTCTGGTCGCCCAATAATTCTGTTTGTGTCGCCGGTCACTCGTCGAGGACACTTCCGGTCCAGGATTTCCTCTCTTGATTCTATTCGGATTCAAGATCCGTAACCTGTAATGCATAAATGAAATTTTGTCGTCCAATGGTAACTTCCGACATAACTCATCCATTAATTGTCCCAGTTTCTTGTCAAATTTATCGATCGCATTATTTACACCAAGAGCCACTTACATAAATCTCGGCCAGGTCACCCTCAATGGAGAGCAGATAAACAAGAAATAATTCCGTTCTGGCGATTTCATTCAAGTGCCACAATGAAACTGGGACAATATACGTGTTGACGCGTTATAGTTAATCTGATCAGACCGTTTGTGGCACAGCTCGAATTAATTTTTATGCTTCATTAAAACAAAGCTTTTGCTTAGGAAGATTCATTTTTGGAAAAAGCATGACGCTGCCATCATTTATCATCAAGTCTGACACACGTTAGTTTTATCACACTTCCACTCCAATTCGTGCGCATTTTTGTGATCAATCTTGAGGACGGATTAGGTTGTATTCCTTCGAATACAACTACCCATATCACTCGTGCATAAATCATTATTCTCATGTGATATAGAAGTCTGGTCGCAGTTGCACCCCGAATATTTTAACATTTAATCAAGGTCTCGATAAATCGACACAATTTCACAAAGTCGTGTTTTTCGTTCCATTCCGACGAGTCTCCCTTTGGCAAAATGTTTCAGGCGCATCATGCAGTGGTCAAATCGATTACACTTGGGCCCCCGTGTCAGAACTATACCAATGTTGCAACAAAAATAACTTTCTTCCAAACACAAAAGCCCTGATGTCAAACCAAAACGAAAAATGTTTTGCCTTCAAGAGATTCCAATTATCACTTTCAACATCACTTTTAGGAAGGCTATAACTAAAGTACAATTTCAATTAAACTTCCGTTTAAGTTAGCTTTGACTTGCAACTTCTAAGATCATATCCAACAACACTTCACAAAACTAATAGCTTTCTAAGACTATTTTAAAAGAAACTTAATAATCGCCACATAAAAGCAACTTACAAGTTTATGGCTATTCTTTTCTTTATGTCGCCACCATTAAAGTCCGCTTTGTTACGTTTCTCTAATCTTATGAGCGAGAAAAATATTCAGTCTATTGTGTGCTCAGATGCGTCTGCTTTATCTCAGCCCGCGAAATTTTTAACATTCAACATTTGTTTTTTATTGTTTAACTTGCTAAACTGATTTAAACAAAATTCGCACTTTCCATGATAACCTTGAAATCAACGCTGGTTGTAAACAGTCTATGCTTATTCCTTTCTTGTCTCAAAGTTGTTAGAGGCCGCTTCGTTATGTTCCTCAAATTTTGCATTTACGAGAACTATTCCTCCTGTAGCCTGTCTTGTAGCAGCTCTTTATCTTGGCCCCTTGTTGGGCGCCATTAATAAAAATAAAACTCAGCAAAGCGTGCTTTGGACAGTTTAAACTCAGAAGATTCGAAACACACAAATCATTCGGTGAGAATTTTCGCTCGAACACTTCAGGTACAAAACCTCAAGTCTCTAGAAATTTATATGGCGGTGATGTTTCGAAAAGTTAACTGGAAAACTTTCCTTGAAACGAACATACATACTAGAAAATGAATTTAATGCAAGATTGTGTAATTTGCGTGATACTCCAAAAGTTAGAAATTTCCATTTGTACTTGTCTTGAGATCGGTGATAGAGATCCTCGATTTCGTTAGTGAAAACGTTGATTTTTTTGTCGAGCTTTAGTTAAATGCGTCCATAAATCGTCGTCAATAATGCGAATCTTGGATACTTTGTTGGGTCGCAAGGTCCTTCCATATATTCAAGTCTGACGTTGAAATTTTCCGCTTGATCGATCCTAATATATACATTTAAGGCCCTAAATGCGGCGCTAATGAACCGTCTTTCGCACGTCTACTTTGCATTTAAATGAAAAAAGTGCATAAAAGGCAGTCTTTTATCAATGTCTCTCCAAGTACGGAACAGTTTTTCGTCAACTTTTCCATATTTAAAACTAGTTCAAGCTCTAAAACTCCCCTTCAAGCAAAAAATTGACCAATAACAGTCCGACTTTGTTACAAAGAACCAAACAAATGGAACTTTGAAGCAGAAAATACAAGTTTCTCAAAGGTTGCGCAACATGATGCGCTCCTCGGGGAAAAATAATGGGACGCAAAGGAGCGATTATAATCAATGTTTGGGGTGATAAAACTGAATATTGTACGAGAAAACATATTTCCGTCTATCGATCCGACTTAAAAAAAAAAAAAAAAAACATCCAAAAACAGAATCTACTTCGGATGATGCTTCACGATAATGGCCTGGTTTGGCGACAACTTGTAGGTCACTCCACAATCTAAAAAAACTGATTAGCAATATATCACAACCCCAAGCAACAACACCAATTTTGCTGTACTAACTACAAACGTTAAGAATAAACATTGTATTCCTTCACTTAAAAAAAACATTTATGTTTCAATTAGAACACAATAAATCGGCAGTGAATCCAAGAAAATCCCCCTATAATAAGCCTTTTGAAACTCGTAACGCTCCTCGTGGAAAACTTGGCCTCTTCTAACATCTCAATTGGAAATTGGAATAATATGTCTTTGTGCTTATGAGCGTAGCTTCGATTATCTGATTGTTTTAGAAAGTGGGTTTGGAGAAACTTAAACGATTTTTACTTGAAAATAGTTCAAGTTGAAAGTTCCAAGATTTCGAACCGATTAACTATAAAGTGGCTTCACCGAGAAAAGAAACAAGGTACTCAATAGAAAAATTGTTATTTTGTGAATAAAAATGTCCAGTTATCCTCTAAGAAAACCTCTAACCAAACGTCTAAGAAACAACTTACATTAAATGCCAAAGCACTTTGCATTAATTCCCCTCTTAATTGAGTTAAAACTACTCAACTCTCCGCCGTATTAACAAATTTGGGTTTTTGGGTTAGTTAGAGTAAATGCATCTTGCGAAAATGTCACTCTATATCCACAATATAAACCCAGTTAATTAATGACAAGTAGCGACAAGCCGAAAACCCGAAACAAATTCGTTCTAATCAGATCTATTCGACTCCCAGAGTCACCCTCAAACACCTTATTACCCTTAAAACTGGGTCGATAAAATTCAATTGGGTAAGACGCTTCGCGCCGACAATGAATTGAAACTCATTCAAAGTAATGCGGTTTTGATGAGATGCTTCTCATATCTACCACATTCATAAACTTGCGAGCAGCTAATAGCGAAAAAAAAAGAGTTTCTTTCAATGTTGCGCGTTAAATTGCAAATGGGCTCGTAATGGAAGAATTTGCATTAATATGGTAGAAATTTAAACAGGGTTTTAAGTGTTTAGAGTCGTTTTCAGTTACGCTAAATGGTTAAACTTAATTTTTTTAACTTTTTAGTTTCCTTTAGACTAGAATAAGAAAAGAACAAACTGGTTTCGCAATTAAAATAATCTTCATCAAAGGTTAGTACAGCGACTCTTTTTAATTTTGGAATTAAAAGGACTCAAAAATTATTAACAGTTTTATTTGTAAGTTTTTTTTGACCAAACAAAAGTGAAAACACAATTACAATAAAAATAATGATACATTTGCCTTTTTCTTCCCCACACTTCTTCCATCCATTCTAATCCTGAGCCTACTTTGTCCAGTACCTTATCTCTTTCTCTCATTTCTTATCTCAGTTCTTTGCATTTAGTTTTCAGGCGTTCAATCGTCTCCTATCCCTTTTCGTAGATTCTATACTTTCATTTTTCCTCTTTCATTCATCTTCAAACCTGAACTCCATTTACTAATTTCTTTACCTACATTCCTGTAGTATCTTGTACGATAATTTTTTTTTTCTTTAAACTATCGCTTTCTTTCCTGATTCAATTCTTATTTTACATTCTTTTACTTCCTCTTGTAGCCTGGTGTGTTCCTGTAACATCTAGAGGCCCGGTACTGCTTGTAACTCCTTCTCTTCTTCCAATCCTCATCTATCGCCCCTTATATCATTACATTGGTGAACATTAGGTTTTTTTTACCCACCTTTCACCTTCGCAAAGCTCAAGCTCAGATAAACAAGTAACTAAATGAAGTAGTATCAACCTCATTTAAGCTTTAACAGAGCTTCCTTAACAAAATTTCACAAAATTTAAGGATAAAATCTAATCAATTCCGCTCCTTTTCAAACTTGAATTCATTGTCCTGCTCGGAATGTAAAACACCACGCCAAAGAAATGATCCTAGGCTGAATTTCACTGAAAATAAGTAATTAGAATACTAATGACCAAATTAGTAGTAACATCGTCCCAGAGATGCGAAAACGTCGAGTTGTACGCAGTCGTGGCACTCGCTCCGATCGAATCGAGCAAATTAGATTGTAATTGAAAATGTATCTGGTGTGATATAGCCGATAAAAACTTCAACTTGGTTTTTATTTATCACAATTCAGTGTCATGCAATTTTTTTCGGGCAAAATAATTACATTGCCACTCATCCTTCTGAATAATCAAAACTCAATCTGTTCATAGCGAGAGAACGAACAAATGAAAACCGATTTGTTCATTAGACTGTCATAAAGAAAATTCATCCGACCATAAATTGAAGACGAGTCTTATAAAGTCAGGTTTTACAGCCGCAGTTATATTATTCATTTGGGTCTTTATTGGAAGCGACCGATATAAAATTTTATGCTTTATCATAACCGAAAACATAAACTGTCACGACTTAATTGCCATCAATTGTGCACTAAAGCCACCTACGCGACGAAAAATCCCAAAGCCAGGCCCCTATTGTTGAAAAAAATAATCGTACTTAGCCACCCGTGCAAAATCGATAACACTGAGAGCACTTCCATTAAAAATCACAAATAGTATGCCGCCATTAAGCCCCACGAGATTCAATCATCTCACTACTTAGTTTATATAGGAAAACACTTTCAACCATGACAGCCCAAAATGATTGATAATCCCAATTTTAAGGTCAATATTTAGATACAGGTGTAATTAAAGTATACAAATCTCGGGCTATAATTAATGGAAAAGAAACTTTTCCAGGAAAAGACATTAATTATTTCCGATAAAGACAAAACAGTGAAAAATTCCCTCTCGGTTTGATTGATTGGAAAGACGATGGTAGCACGTGAACCGTGAACGTTTCCATTATCCACCTGAATTCCACTCAGTTCAATAATTTAGAGTAGACACTCTTTGAGAAAAGAAAATCACCATAAACTTAAAAATTACACCAAATAACAACGTTTTGCTTTCAGGGCACAAAGTGTCGCCCAATGTGGGGCCTAATCCATTAATGTCGAAGTTGGACTAGCAATAATCACTTTTCAACGGGCAAACTCATTCCAGAATGAATTAACTGTCGGCGATAGACGTGTTCGAGATGGTAATAGACCACATTTCAACCAGTTTGCAAATTTTAAATTCAAAAAATTGCAAAAATAAAACTGCAATGTCGCAATCCCGATTTAAAAATAGTCTGTCACAATCTTGTCGCAAAGTCAACAAACACTCGTTCCTCCTTGCAAGCTAACGACACTTTTGTCTCATTAGATTTCATTATCTTGATGGTCCTAAATGGAGGAACATCCAATTAGAGTTGTCTTTATGACACAGTTTTCGCGTGTTTGGAG
This sequence comes from Tribolium madens, assembly GCF_015345945.1. Classification (NCBI taxonomy): domain Eukaryota; kingdom Metazoa; phylum Arthropoda; class Insecta; order Coleoptera; family Tenebrionidae; genus Tribolium; species Tribolium madens. The sequence goes on from NW_025401050.1 coordinate 7,862,862, forward strand.
ATTTTCAAGTCGGTCTGTTCGTTCCGATAAGGCGAATGGTTAGATTAAAATTGCCGAGGATGTGTGCACGTCTGATAAATCCAACGGAAGAGAGCAAACCAGCAAACGTGTCATACACATTCATGTAAACCGGTCGATAGACACAATACACGGGAAAAACTTACTACACTGACCTAAAAACCAAGCTAAACTACAAAATTTCGAGAAAAAAAACGAGCGACAAGACTCCAAAAAGAGATACAAAGCTCGACGTTTCAGATAAGTCAGGAATATTCGGAACGGAATTTAATAACGTATCTTTTTGTCAATTCAAATGAATAAATCAACAAATCGTGCTCAAATTAGATTATAAAAGCTTTCAAAAATCAAATTCACAAACATAGATTTATATAATCCAACACATCATCGCAATTGTTCTACCGGACATCGTGTAACTCAAACGTGTTATTGGAACAAATGCGTTTCATGATTTATCAAAAAAGCATTTATCTAGTTTGGACATGCAATTTTAGAATTTTCCTCCTAAATATCTAATCAACAAGTTTTCATCTAAGTAACTCCTTTTTAAAAACTAGGACAACAAAACAAAGATGCAAATTCAGTTATGAACCACCAAATTTCACCCATTTTTTGTGCAACTAGCCGTTTATTGAAATGTTCAAGTACCCAGCTCTCGAGTTATTTCATCAAAAACCCCGTAAAAAAATGTAACATTAAATATAGAATTCGACCTTTTACGGTAATCTTCAAAGGATAGAACGCAAATAACTCAGGAGAGAATAAGCCAAAGACTTGAAACTTATTCTAAAAAAGCGTATATTCCGAACAAAAATCGCTTGATAAACACACCGAATAAAGAAAAGCACTAAATATTTAATCTAGACGAGAAATGCAATTTGGGAAGCCTTTGTTACGATTGAACTCAAAGCGAAACGCAGGTGAAAAACGAATTTACAAAAAAATTAATCACACGAGATTATTGTTTATAAATGGTTTTTGCGTATAAACATTATTGTTATTTAAGAGCAAAAATTTTTAAAATATGTAACATAAATGTTGTAACCCTTTCAATAATATTTTAGTTCTTTGAATTGATGAAAAACACCATTAATTATAACATCGAGGACTCTATTATGTCATCAAAGCGGTTATGAAGTGTACAAGAGCTTATCATCTCATGTAAACACGAGTGTTACATTCATCAAGCAAGCTCTACAGCTGTTGTAGAAAATTTTGGTTAATTTTTGTGCAAGACGACTTTCTCCCTCATAACCCCCCTTTAACCTCAAAAACTTGCACTTTGAACCAATATTGGATTCTTTTTATCATAAATTAAAAACTTTTGGTGTTTTCCTTATATCTATTAGTGACTTTCTACAACTCCTGGTCCTCAAAAATACACAATTAAGTAAAAAAAAAACAGTTAATTTTGCCTTCACAATTCCTCTTAAACAAGATTTAATCCCGTTTTATAACAATTAGTGCTCCCTCGTCGCCTTTTATCCCTAATCCGTCTAATAAACCGTCTAATTGTGTCAATAAGTCAGCGTGTACGACCTTGACACGCTTGCTGCCCCTCCATTTTTGGCACAGTGTACCAAAAAGCACCCGCCCCGAAAAAAACCCCTGAATAATTCATCACCTGATGATGGTAATCCGGCCCTCCGTTGATGAACCTGAACCTGAAAGGGCTGTGCACCGGACAAGCGGCATGAAACGGGCTATCCACTTGTCTCAAGGGTCCCCCAATAGGTGTAACGGGATCCGAAGATCGTCCAGGTCTCGGATCGCACCAATGGGGAGGGCCCCCATAGTGCGGCTGGGGGGCCCATCCGCCGGCCCCGTACGGATCCAGGACGCACGCACTTTGTATTACACCGCACACTAGAAATGAGAATAGCGAGGGAGCGGCGCTGCCGCCTCGAGAGCGCGATGCACACTAAAGAGGCGGCAAGGATGAGGCGGCGACGCCGGCGCGTTGCCTTGACGCCGCCACCGACACGATGCGACATTCAAATGCGAGACGAAGACTAACAGGTGACTGGGAGCGAGGAAAGAGATGATGCTTCTTTTGAGTTATTGGAGAGAAGGGCGATTTTACTTAAGACGAGAAAGATTTACTTTGAGGGAGAGCCGGGATCATAGTGACCGGGAAGCCAGGAATTTTATTCTACTTGAGATGTGCTTAAATCGAGCAAAAAAAAGACTAGCATATGTAGTCACGAAAAAACACAAAAAAGATTTCGAGTAACATTTAGACAATAAATAAATATCTAAAACTCTGGCTTAATTTCAACAATACGACCAAATGCATTATCCACCATTTTCTTCCCTTTTTCCCTCTTTTCGAGGGAAAAAAGTACCTACCTCATGTTTTGTGAAATGATAAATGCGCCTTAAAAACAATTTTTATTTTTTTTAGTTTTAAAAATGGTATTTTATAACAAAGATAGATACCGATACGAAAATAATTTTCGAAAGACAATGTTATCATGGTGCTGCTATATGCCTCAAATTTGCACTTATCAAGTGTATGAGAAGATGTTTCTCGTCGATTACTTATTAGAGGCATTTTATCGCTAAGGGGCCAGTAAAAATCGATACAAAGTAGTTACCCTCTCTATCATTACCATCAATGTTTACAAATTTTACAGCATTTTTATCACCACATAAATCTCCAGTAGAGAAATAAGAAACCTCATGTCAGTATTATCCCAACATTGAGATAAAGAATGTCCTCAATTATCCGATTTCATATTTCGAGTCAATTTTTTACCCGCTTTCAGATTTATGTCGTTTTTGTGACTTGGCAATTTGATGAGTTCCGAAATTCTGTCTGTTTTTTAGTAGCAAACTTCAGAAACTGAAACAGATGTTGCTTATCACCTTTTTTCGCCTCTCACATTAGACTGCAGGCGACTCTTCTTCAACAACAAGTTGACCAATAACAGAGATAAAGCCTTAACCACAGATAACGAGCTGCAACGTGCAACCTAATCGAATAAAACTGATCGATCCTTTAGTAACCGAGCGAGAAAATTGAATTTGACGATCAAAATAAAATATCGTACACTTAAAGCTCGTTAAATGTTGATATTAGGTTCGACGCCAAAAACCTAATTTTTGAAAAATGAACCTTGAACCAGTTAGGCCCTCGTGTAAGTTTCATCCGCGAATTACAACATCGCATTGTTGTGGAAATAAAACCGTCGTTAGTTATGCAAAATGGAAATTGTATATGCCTTGGGGGTTCCCCGCATGACGCCCGGGATTAATTATCCCTTCCGGACTCATCCCCTTCAAGGGCGTAGGTGAAATCAGGGATAATAATTGGGTGTTTAAAGCAAGTGCAAGCGACACAAAATTATGGTCGCCGTTAATTGCTATGTTTGTACCAAACAAGGTGCGCTCTATACGTCCCCGTGTGTTACAATGACTCGCCTCTCGCTGGAAATAAATCATATTAATGGGCCGCAGTGTTGTGGAACGGCGGCGAAAGCGAAATATCGATTTGCGCCCTGCTCCAGGGAGAACGCAAAGAAGATTGAGGTCGTAACTGAGCCACCAAAGAGTCCTACTGACCCGATCGCGACCAATTTTCACTTTCGGCTCACCTGCGACGAAAAACGAGATGCAATCAGGAGGATGTAGAGGAGGGCTAATGGGAACTGTCAATAACAGGAGCTGAGAAAGAAGAATCAGGCCAAAGTGTTTAAAATAGAAAAGATACAACAAATTTTGATAAAATTGAAAAATGAGATTACACTGCATCGATCAGTGAATGCCTTAAGGGCATACCAATTGAACACAATCCTAAACTTGCAAGTTTAAATTTCGTGTTTCCGAATATTGCACATAATCCGGAGTGCAATTCGCCCACAAAACCTTCTAATTTCAATCGCCTCATCGCAATTTCAAAAACCCCAACAAATTACTCTTAGAAGCTCGCTGAAAGTCTTCATGAATATTTATGAAAGTTTGTTGTGGTAGGTGAATCTCCTGCGTTTTGCTGATAAATTAGCTCAAGTGTTTGCGAAATTCCCTCATCGCATTGACAATGAGGTGTTTATTCCCATAAATTTCGAGGTGATCATACTGGAACTCGTTACGTTAATGTATCGGCCACTCGTCCAACATCGATTGTAATGGAAATAGACGAGCAATCGAGAGCAGAAGCTTTGAAAGAATCCCAAACTGCTGGAGATGGCATTTCAGATTTGCGACTTGAAGAACGTGATTTATAGCGGGATTTCGCCCGATAACATAAAGTGAATGTGATAATTCGGATGTTTTTAATATCGTAAAAATGATATATGTATAGTGGGGGCGTATTCGCAGGCACGACCTATGTGCGATGTAACCAATGTTTACGGGCGTGCTATGTCGCAACACGTACCACCTACTCGAAAATTAAATCACAATTGCAAGTGCGATGAGACCTCTTTTTGCTTTTGATTTAATTTGCCCGTATCAGTTTTCAACTCCAAATGGTAATTGTCGGTTGACATCACACTCGTTGCTTTTTCGACATTAATAAAATTATTCGTTCGCGCGTGTGACGATGTAAACACCACGCAAGATTTAAAGCTCATAAAATGCAACAAATTCGGCCTCCGGTGAGTTAATTACCTGACATTAATTGTCATACATCCCCTCGAAACAAATTACAATTACGTTTTGCCCCATTGAAACGCCCAATGACAAAGTTATGCAAATCAGAATGAGAAAAAACGTGATCTAATCAAAGCGAGTGGAGGCCGAGCTTTCAACTAATCAACTTTTATGTAAAGAAACTTAATAAACCACTAATCAAAATCAATATTTAACTTCTCGGAGCTGCTCACACCAACGATCGATTATATGTCTCAACAGAAACATTCTTAGAATCTTTTTAATTACAAAGTGAACACACAATTGGGAGCTTTCTGTAGTCCCAACATGTTCCGAGAAATCTGAACGGAATGGTTTATTGCAACGGGAAATCCACTGGACCTATCTACAACCACTAAATCAAGAAACAATCTAAACATTCCAGAAAAATCAACACACCTACGCGTCTAGCCGCCTTATTTTTGCTTAATCAATTGAGCTTTTTCAACGTCGCTGAAGCACGAAAAAAACTTTACGGTCCGTGAGTACGTGATAAAGACCATTCCGTGAAATCCAAAAGTATAATAAGCCGAAAAAAACACGGTTTCGCTCTAAATTAAACAGAAAATTCTTTCCAAAATAATTACAGTAGATTACATATAACTTATTTAATATACCTTTAATCAAATTATATTTTTGTTTATTTACCTTTAACTAAACAAAAATAGTAGTTACATTTTCGTATCACGACACAGTTTCTTGTTACAAATGATAATTTTCAAATGCCTCCAATTTAAAGTTTGTTTAGAATTCAAATTGTTGCTAAATTATTGCAAAATTATCACCAGATAAAGTCTTAAAATACATTCCATTGACGCATTTAGACTTCTTTTCTAAAAACTTAGGCAGAATGAGTGACTAACAGGACGAGCATTTTCTTCAAGATCTGAAGAGTTTTCAAAGATCGCCACAAAAGCTTTTAAGACAAAAATTGTTAGGAGATTACTGCTGGACAGTTTTTAAAAAAATGATCCAAAAAAAGTATAAAAAAACAAGTAAAATAACTGATTTTTAATCTGTTGTTTGGCGGTTTTTGTATTTTTATTAATTACATATTTTTAAACGTGACGTAGTGGGTTTTTTTAAATATTTTTTTTTGTACTCAGTGCTTTAATATCCATAGGAAATTATAACTTTCAGCTAAGGTATAAAAATCGTGTAGACCAATCACTATAAATACATTGAAAAAATGGTGGATGCGCCGGGATAGCAAATTATAATTAACTGAGAAAAATAAAAAATAGAAATTAGATTGACATTTTTTTATTTATGTATGGTTTTTTAATCAAATTTTTAATTATCGTACAATCGGAGAAAAATGTTTGTTTCTTTTTCGGTGTTAGAATAAGTCTATTCCAACACAAATAATGAATAATAAGCAATTTTTGTTTTATAGAGTTTCTCGAAATTTTTCTGAGATAATATTATCATAATTGGCATAACCAAAAAATTTTTGCAATTTTTTCTGGACTGTGTGAGTTTAATCTCCTATTTTTACAAAAGCGCCACTACTGTAGCAAATAGAAAAAATATTTAAGATTTTTTTTCAAAATTTTTTTCATTCTCCTATCGGAGAAATCCAACAACACTTAAGGAAGGACACACTTAAAAAATAAAAACATTAATTTTAAACATGAATGTTGAAATTTATTATAATATTAATGCGTAGAGTTTAAAAGTTTCTAAAATAGACCCTACAAGAATCACCTTGTATAGTGTCTCCGAATAGGTGAAACGACTCTTGTAAAAAATAAAAAATTCTCGATTTAAATTTTCATTTGTTGGGGTTCAAACCTGCTTGGTTGAAAATTAATTTCTAACATAATTTTAATTTAGTCATACTTGTCATGGAAATTTTAAGAAAACTATTTTTTTCTGTAGAGCAAACTACCTTTTGTGTGACAAATGCGACAGAAAATTATTTAAAAAAGTTGTTTGCAATCAACATCTAGATCCACGTACCAAATTTCAAAAAAAAATTATGATTATTAATTCACAAATCAAACAATTTTTAACAGTTCTTTTATTACAAATAAAAACCATTTACATTAAGATTATTAGTATTAAATAAATTTGTGACGTTTCTGTTAAAAGCAATTGTCTTAGAAAAAAAAAGAAAAATAAAGTCGGCCGATGATTTTAAAATCTTCTATTGGGGTCTAAATGTTGATTCTAAACAAATTTTCTTAATAACTTTTCGTCGTATTTGCCACATAAAAAGCACTTTCAGAAAAAGTTGTTTTTTGTAATTTCTAAGGTATACTTGATTTCTCAAAACTAAAACTATGTTAGGAATTAATCTTTAACCAGGCACAGCAGAATCCCAAAAAATGAAAATTTAAAACATTTTTTTTTATCTTTTACAAGATTCGTTTCACTTATCCGGGAACACTCTATAAGACATTAAAATTTTCTGCTATAGTATAAAAATCGTGTAACAAGTGTTATTATCGTAAGCTGAGTATGTAATAAATAAATAAAGAAAAAATCTTTTGGTTGTGTTGTGTCCCATTTGGAAACCCACTATCCCCGTCAGGGCCCTCGCCCTGGCCCTTTTCCAGGTCCGTACCGCGAAAAAACAATTTGTGCTAAATCTTGGCGAAGCGTTTCGCCTGGCTCGGCCATAATTAAAACCGTGCTGACATTTGAGTTGACGCCTTCATGTTTTAATATTGTCCTCATGAATTATTTATAGACACTTACCCGGAGGCTTTGTCGTCGATAGCAGCGTGTGCGCGCCAGGTAATACTTATAGACGTGAGGAGGCATAGAACGTTTCGTTTCCTCCCCGATCCAGAGGTCCCGGACCCCTCCGGGAGACACAGGACATAGAGGAGACACCGGAGGGTAGTAGTCTTTCACCAGTGGAAAGCGACTAGTCATAGCACTTTGACGCCCTTAATGCGGAAAGGGCCGCAACCACAAACACTGATTGACTGCAACACATCGTACTTCCGAACAAGTCCGAAACTTATTATAGATTTAGTGAACACATTTTATTGGCAGGTGCATGTTGAAGAGACTGCACGGCGACGTTCTTCAATGAGAAAAGTCGGAGGAGAGGAACTCGCCGATTTTAGGTGCAGTCAGGAAGGAAATTAGGTTTTGACGGATTTTATCAACAGCTGAAAAAATTAACAAACACTTGTAATATTTTGTAAGAACCATTTGCACTTTCTAGGTCTTCGCAAATTTTGCGTATTTTATGTTCCAGTGTGCAGCTAAAAAATAGATAGATCCAGAATAGAATAAATAGATTAACCAATTGCTAAAATATGTATTTGATAATTTATAATTTACTGACTCATTTATTTTAAACTCGTTAAAACAATATCAGCATAATATTCAAAATTTATTGCTTCAATATTTGTACTCTAATTATTTTAATATTATCAAAAAACAAAAAAAAAACATTTTTAAACGTAAAACACGTTTCTTGCTTCATTGATTCAAAAAAGCACGAAGAGGTATTACCTGCTGTGAAACTAAAGTTTCTAAAGACGTGTCTTATAGGATACAACCTTCCTATAAAAAAAACTAAGAGTTTCAGCAAAAAATTTCAATTTTTTTAGTTGTTACTTAATTAAAGTCTGAGTTTACTCATCTAACCAAAAATTAATCAGTAAAGTAAACAAAAATCCGTGTACGAAAATTAATTGCGATAATATGTCGGTAGAGGTTCCGACCTAAAACACTGATTAAAGAAGCTTGGACCAATAACGCAAAACTCGTCCCTCGAGATAGATAATTAAGCCTGTGGATTGCCTCAATAAAGTTGGAATATTGTGGATTTCTACGTAAATAAAACTGGATTCTTTCTAGATTATTCAAAATATAAAAACGTTAACAATTTGTTTAGAACTCTCATTCTGATTTAATTAGCTCTGAATTGTTATCACCACAACACAGAAGCGAAAAATTAAACTACTAACTGACATAGACAAATAACATCATTTGCCTGGCCCTGGCATTGACATATTACAACAGTAATGGTCTTTCAACTACTATTAAGATAAAAGTAAATTAAAATGTTTCACTAGAACAACCAACAGACTCAGTCAGATTCACAGCCTAAAAAACTCCCCTCGACCACCAATTAACCCTTATCAATCCCTTTCAATCAAGCGATATACCAGATTGACAGTTCCGGTCTATATTTTAATAAAACTTCCATTTGGCAACTTAATTCAAGTATCCAGGTGCACAATGTTAGTACAAAAAGTACATTATTGTCTCAATATTTATCAATTTTAATTGGACAACAAACGTGAAGATTTATTATGCGAAGTTCATGCGAATGAGCAGCTCGGCAAACGGAATTTAATGGTATTCTAGTTTAACATTCTTGTTAGGCCACAAATTAAAAGTTATTAAGTTGGCAACATTGCTACGCATTTTCAGCACAAATAATCCTGTGTGATTAAACACGTATTGAAACAATCTTTCAGCATTAATTAATATTGAACTGCAGTTGGCCGATTCTTTGAAAAAAGTGAAGCAAATCCAGAATGAGTTTAAAACTTATTCTACAGGGTGTTTCACAACTCGCGCCCCATAAAATTTTCGAAATTATAGAGGTTTAAATTTTGTGCTTTCACCCTATTTATTTCTGTTAGCAAAATAATTTTACAATCAAAATAATTTTTAACTGTGTTTAACGTTATTTTGTGGCTTTCATTAACATTTGTACCTTTACTAAATAATTATGAAAAAACATATACAAAATGATCAGTAACACTAAACAGACATAAAAAATGTCAAATGTCAATAAAGAAATGTCAAAAATTTTTGACAGTTCTTACTTAAAAATTTTTTCTATGTCGCAAGTTCTGAAATATTCTGTATATTCTATTTATTCGATAGATCTTTCCCTGATCTGGCAACACGCTCAAACATTTAACATTTCGACGGCAACAATGAAATCACTGTTTAATTAATTAGCTGCGCTTGACGTTCCATTTTTCGTGCATATTTCATTCAGTACATTCAATAATCAATCTGTGTATTTGTTCACACACACCGCATTTCCGTACAAACTCTCTACATCAAAGCTTCATTTCTTTAATTATTTCAGAGTTTTGTTTATTAACTCCACTTGGAGATAATCTTGCTTTCACTTCGCTACATCACGTTCCGCTACGTCACGTATCATGTTATTAATAAAGTTAGCTTTTTGGGTCCGGTCGAGTAATGAGCCCGGATTCCACCGGATTTGTGTCGTACGACTCCGGTGGATCGATGACGTCCACAGAGAGACAGCGCTTTGGCCCACATTCGAAAACAGATACACCGCTCTAAAATAAATTTCGTGATTTTCTCACCATAATTGGCTTGAGACGAGGCAAATTCGTAATTTCCGAGCCTCCCACTTAAATAAAACAGGTTCTTTTATGTCCGGACGTTAATTTGTTTTTTTGCGATTTATCAATGTAATTGGTTTAAGAGTTGCAGCGAGGCATTTAATTATTGTGGTAGTGGAGGGGGAGAATTTTTTTTTTATTTAGATTTGAACAGATTCCAGACGAATATAACCTTAATAACGCGGCTCAAGAATCTGATATAAATGTAGATGGCACTCGGAGCGTTTGTGCTCAGGCGTTTATTTCAGATTACGTTTGAGCTACTTTACTAAATTTATGCACTCGAGCGATTTCAAGAAGAGAACTTTGTATATTTTAATTTCTTCGATTCTCATCACTGAATAGTGTTTCAAAGAGGTGTGTTTTTTCCAGTCGTCAAGCAGCGCATTTTTTTCCTTTTGTGGAAAAATCAATTTGGAGAGGAAGCACAAGAATGTAAAATAAGAGAATTTGATGGATTTTACATCTACCTGTGTGTACATATCCAACAGCGCATTATGCTATTAGAGCCAGAAATGGAGCAGAAGCTCACCTCCCCCATACATCAACCACTCCTCGCGTTCTGAATTTCGATACTTTATCGAACAAGACGCAACAGTTTCATTTTTACCGGTACAAAATGGGATGCAGGAGAGATAATATTGCACCACGAGCACACAAAGCCCTTTGAGAGAGACACAACTTGTCACAAATTTGTTTGGCGAGTAAACACCTCTCAAAACTCATTCTTTCTCGAAGTTTTCAAGCCGTTTGTTATGAAAGATTTTAATTTAGGAAAATTGCCCTTCGGTCGATTTTGGGCGCGTTTCAAACATCGATCGCTTGTAACATCTTGCATTGGCAAGGTGGACGCTGGCTGAAAAGACAAAATTTTTGTATTTCAACCTTCAGTAAATCACCATTACGTTGCGGTACGAGCTTATTGATTTGTGTTTTACTCATCTTTATGCGAAATCCCACATTAACGCCGGACCCTTACGTAATGATATTTGGTAAAAGTTCCAGCAAATTCACTCCAAACTCAAATAACTGAAAACTGAATTTCTGAAATGCAAATTAGGGTGTATCAACACATAAATCAACATTCGAGACTTTCAAGCAAACTTGAAAAAGTTTTAAATTGATTTCAACCTTCACTAAAATATCAGTTAATCAAATTAATCTCGATTGAAACCTTTCTCGAGTTAACCGAAACAGAATCTCTGCTTCACTTATTCGTTATGAACAACACGTTTCGTCTAATTCTCCCGAGTCTGATAGTTGAAAGAAGAGAGAGGAGATTGCACAAAAGTGAGTCGGGGATCAAATAATCATGGTGTTGACGCCAAAACGCAATTTTTTATTCATATGTCATGTTGCGGGAAAGCAGAATATTGATTACAATTATGATCACTATTTTCTTAAGACTACAAAAAATAGCTTGACCTCGAGAAAGTGCTTTAAAAACATGATTGTCTTACAAAATACTCCACGTGTACGCAATAAATCAATTTTTGCGTCTTGATACGTTGTGAAGCCATATGAGAAAAGCAAAAAGTGTAATGCGAGAAAACAGCGTTACAGTGAAAGCAAACACAACAATCCACTTAAAACAGCAAAATTCCTCTCTGGAAATTAATTATCGTAGTTTCCCAATTCAAATATTTCCCTTCGCCAGCAACTTCCACGCGAAACTCGCCATTCGTGAGCAAAGAAGAAGAGCAACAAATGTGCATAAGCCGAAGAAAAATCGATAAAACTCGTCGAAACTTGATAATTTCCTGTCACGTCCGAAACGTGTTGTACCTGCACTCACATAACAGGTGGCAGTTGATAGCTTTCTTAGTTAAGGCGTAGGGGAAGATGGCGTCGGCGGTTGCGCCGGTGTCTGACGCCGGTACCCGGACCGTGGATTATGTTCAAGCATCGCACCAGGTTTTAAAAGCACGTGCATAGGCCGTATCGGAGATGGGCGTCGCTTCGATCGGGTAGACGCGGCGGCAGTCCGGGAGCTCGTTGCAGTACTGGAGCGAAGCTGCGGAAACGGCGTCGAAAGGCACTAACGGCCGCAGAGTGGCGCTGCTGCGAGACGCCCCCGGACAGCAAGAAACAAGGGGGCGGCAGTCAAATTTAAAAGCAATACCAAATTAGAATCACGCGCTAAGTATTGCTTCTATCTAGGTTTTAAGAAAACTCCACATTAACTGGTGTTTTGCAAATACAGGGTGTTCGTGGATTGCGAGCAAATATTTTAACCACTAAGAGAATTTGTTATGAAAAGTCGAATTGAAGACCAAACAAATTCCGTATCAAAATTTTATTTTTGCAATTTCCCCCCTATCATTTTCACACGTTCAGTGTGTCTGTCCTTGTTAGTTGGAAGTAAAAATATCAATGAAAATAAATTGCATTGAATGTTGACCGTGAAAATTTTTATACAGAAAAAAGGAAACTTTTTGTCCAAAAAAATTATCACTTGCTTACACGTGTTGGTTTAGTTAGTCGTTAATGCGCTTTCGGGTGAATTGTGCACATCGATTTGAAACCAAATTGTCAATCAAGTCATTACGACCAACTACTCAAACGCCAAATTAACTAGTGTACGGACATCGCACTTCCAAGACCGATTTTCACTAAATGTTTGGGCAGAATCATTGAAGATCACCAAATTGGACCCCACATATAACACCAACGTAATTATCTGGATTTTTTGGAAAATGTGTTGTCGCCAATGACCACCGCTGTCACCAGATTTAAATACCTTTGTTTTTTGGGGGGTTCACATGAAACAATTAGTGAATTAGTGTACGCAGCTCAAATTTATACCTTCGAAGGGCCGTGTGTGCGAACGCAAGCTTCCTTAGCCCGAAGAGTACAAGAAGTGTGCATTGCCAACGAATGACCATATTTCGAGCAATTTTTTATAATAGCAAATACTGATCCATTAACATTGACACTGATCTCCCCTAATGAAGCGATAATTTTTTTGTCTTTACGCTGTTTACGTTCCAAAGTAAACATCGTATTAAAACATAGGCGGGGACGGGTTTTCAGCCTCAATTTATTTTTAATTTTAACTCAGAAATGACGTGCTTGCGACATAAGTTGGAATTCTTTTGACAAGTCCTATTAGTGGTTAAAATATTTGCTCGCAATCCTCAAACACCCTGTATAATCAAAGCATCATCAAAATTCAAATGAAATTACTTCTTTTCAAACTTTGCATCATTTTTAAAGCTCCCGTTTTCATATTCTAAAGCTATTGTTATTCCTAAGCCTCCAATCTAGCCAAGTTTGAAGAGGAAATATCATTCTGATTTGTTTCTTTGCCTCATTAGCGTCATCCTTGAGTTAAAAGTCTCCGATATTACGACTTGTCTCTAATAAAGCCGCAAAAATTTAATACAAAGTCAAATAACAACGTCGGTAAACGTAAAAGCAAATAATTGCAATTAATAGTAAAATCCGACTGTCGAGCAAAAAACAGGTCAAGTTAACGAGTGGAAAATACGAGTACAATTAAAGTCGTCACTAAAAGACTCCAATTAAACATCCTGTCACGTAAAAACAAGAAAAATCATATGAAAAAGTCTCATTTAAATCAAACATCTTTTTGCTCTCAGTCTGACATCCATCTTTGTTTTTCCCGGATAAAACACCTTTCTGGTTCAAATTAACCGAAAAAGTATAAAAATCATAAGCTTCAAAATATAGGAAAAATATATTTAATGCCCAATAACAAACACTACACTATCGACATCAAAAGTAAGCATAAACAAAAATCCACAACAATAAAACGGAATAATGACTAGGATCCGAAAGGATCTATCTCCGAGAGGTATACCTCCTGCATTAGCAAAATGAAGACTTCAGACTAAATCGGCTTTCCTTTATGATATAGAGCAAACAACAAAAGCCACTCGGAGGAAATCAAGACTGGCGACTTCCGAGCCAATAAAATATATAATACGGCGATAAATTCGTCTACGCGGTTAATATAAAGGTAGATTTTAACCTCCAAATGTCTTGAGGAAAAAACAAATCGTTTCTTTCTACTCTCTCTCAGTTTTATTATTCATGTTAGGAATACATTCATCGAGAGTTTTGTCTTTGCAGAACCAAATCGAGTTCGAAATTTTCATATCGTCATTTATATTGAATCGGAGGCGCTTTGTTTCCTGCGTGTACGTCTTGTTCCACATTTAGTGTTTTTTCTATTTTTTTTTGTATGACTCCGGTGTCCCCATTGCCATTATGTGCTGTAATTCCGCATATGTTGGCTGCAACCAGGCTTAAGTTGTTTCATTTCGACGAAGTCATCGTTTTGAATAAACACAATGGCCGTGGACGGACAAGCCAGATCTCGTACGTACAAATGGATTGTTCATGTTTTTCCGTCCATCATGAATGTTGACATTTCGTTATCGAAGATCTATTTTCGAAACGCGCGAACCGCAAATGTGTTCTTTCCAAATCAGTAGATTTTTTCAATCGGTCGATCGTCGTGGTTAATTCATAAAAATTTCTGCGATTGGCAGCCTCGTTATTTTCTAGAGAATTTTTCTGTTCATTTCAAGTTTATTCAAACTTGGATGTGTTTAGCGACCCGCTCGCTTTTGTATAGAACATCAAAGAATGAGAAGATGGGGAAAAACGGCCATTATGATTTCAGGTCGCTCTCGCGTAACACAATGAAACTATTAATTAAATGAAGAACACGGGATTATCAGAGTTTCACCCTTAAAGCTATTGATAGGAGTTACAAAACTTACAAAGCTGCTATCAACGTTGAAGATTTCGGTCAAGTTGAAGCTTTTTATTAATGGCGCAATTGAATTGATGCATCTTGCAGTCTTTGTTGTATAAGTCATGAGACTCGTTTGTTGTTGGCAATTTTTCTTTGAGTGAGTAAACACTTCGCTATTTTAAATTACTGCGCCATCTGTTTGACTTAGCGAAACGTATTGGATACGGCATTCAGACGGTAAGAAATTACAGAACAAGCCCTCGTACCGGTGTTGCAACCGCATGACGCCGCCGCCAGCCAAATCTCGGGGATCTAAGTGATTTATGAGGTGGCGCCAGACCGACCGAAATGCACGCACAGGCGGCGAATTTGCCGATTTTGAACTGGCGATAGATTTCGAAATAGACAAGGCAATCCACCTGACATGGCCTTTGAGCAGACCCATAAGAACCATTTAACACCATATAAATAAACCATAATCCACATACTTGCACTACTTTAATCAAAAAAAAAAAAAAAAAAATGTGGACCAAATATAATCCAAATTCGATAAAAAAATAAAAAAGTTGTTCGGATCAAAAAGGACGACCAACTCACTTACAATTTTATAACGAGTATAAGAAAAGATATCTCCAATTTTCCAAATTACTTTGGCCGATTTTCAACAGATTTGGTACTAGACGAGGCCTTGATCAAGCAAACATTTGTGACCAGATTAAAGAAAATCCATTAAATAATAGAAGAGTTATCCGATGCTAAAGCTACGATCAATTTATGACAAGTTAAATATAAGGTGATTCTTTTAGGGCCTATATTAGAAACTTTTTAACTTCTAATATAGACAGAAATGTGAAATTTTGTACATAACTCAAATCGACCAGTCTAAGTTCAATTAAATTATTTTCAAAATGGCTGAACTTTCGAAACTACGAGAAATTGGCGCCAACTTTGAAATTTTAAATGGTAACCACTTATTTTTATTGCATTTTTGAATTCTCCTCTCCAAACTGAGTAAAATTTACCTACTTGTTAGTACTTATCTGTCATAGTTTTTGACATATATCAATTTTTTGCTCAAAATTTTCATTTGCAGAGGTTTATTAAAAACATCACAGCTCTTGAACCGTTTGCGATAAGTAAATAATTTTTCTTGCATTTGATAAACAAAGATTCGAAGAGTTTCCTAAAATTTTCAAAATTGTCAACTGTCAAATTGCAAAGCTTATATGATTTTTTGAAAATGATATTGAACAAACAGCTATAACTCAGTTTTTTCAAATAAAATGACCCCATTTTCTCAACGGCTCTCGAAAGTACATCAATTTGTAGAAAGACTTTTATCAACATGTCCTATATATCCATCTCTTACAGTTTCTGAAATAATCACGAAAAACGTGTTTTTGTTTTTTATTTTTATAGTAAATCACGTAGGTTTTGGAAAATGATCAAGACATATTAAAGATTTATTAGTCTACACAACACCCATCCGGTATTACAAAGAATTGGGGCAAGGATTGACGCGGCATTTAATAATCTTCAACCAAATGAACTAATGGAAGCCACTCAAATTAGTTCACCATCGAGTTTTGGACTGTTTGAAAATAGTAAAGATATCGAACATCTGTATCAATTATGGTATATCTTATTCTATTTTTCCAAAGCCTACGTGATTAACTATAAAAATAAAAACATTAACATGTTTTTTGTAATTATCTCAAAAACTGTAAGAGATAGGTATAGGACATGTTGATAAATGTCCTTCTACAAATTGATGTACTTTTAATTGCCGTTTAGAAAATAGAGTCATTTCATTTGAAAAAACTGAGTTATAGCTGTTTGTTAATAATCATTTTCAAAAAATCATACTAGCCTTGCAATTTGACAGTCGACAATTTTGAAAATTCTAGAAAACTTTTCGAAGCTTTGCAAAAAAAAAAATATTCACTTATCGTAAAGGTTTCAAGAGCTGTGATGTTTTGAATGAAGTGAAAATTTTGATCAAAAAATTTACATATGTCAAAAACTATGATAGATAAGTACTAACAACTAGGTAAATTTTACTTAGTTTAAAGAGGAGAATTCAAAAATGCAATAAAAATAAGTTGAACTCAGACTGGTTGATTTGGGTTGTGTAAAAAATTTCAAATTCCTATCTGCATTCGGAGTTAAAAAGTTTCTAATGTAGACCCTAAAAGAATCACCTTGTATAATTGATCAACCAAACAAACGTTCCAGCAAAAGTTTGATCAAAATAAAACATCAGCTACATCGCAGTAATTCTACATAAGAATAATCAAAATCTTGATAATACCGCTTCTTTTAAATCCATCTTAGTTCAGCAAATAAACGAGCAATAAAAAATTGCAAACGTCGCTTTCCTGTCGTAACCACTCGCAATTTAAATAAATCAGAATCAAATTTCCGCCCCACATCATCTTTGTTGTCAACATTCTATGTAACATAAACCTCAATTATTTCTCTTAATTGCTCGTAAACAGCAAAATATGATCCTAATGAGTCTCAACAATGAAATATGGTCTAATTTCCATATTTATATTGAGGTGAAATTAAGAAAAAATGTGGCGCCACCTATGTGTATCCTCACGTAAACCTCTCTACGATCAATACTCAACTTACCTTAAAATGCGGCCGGCAAAGCAGATCTCTCAACTCTTGGAGATCCCTATGATCCGTATCCCTTCTATGTTCCAGTTCCCTGAGAGCGTCGGCGGCGTCTTTGGCCCTCTGTACGGCGTCGCTAGGTGGCGCCCTGATCGGTGTCACGACTTTACTCGCGATCCGGTCATACAACTGCAAACAAAGAAAGCACAGTTTTCTGTATGATCATTCCGTCGAATCCTACCAACAACCCGAAAATCGAAAGTACATCAACGGCCGTCGACGCGTTACAATGGAACAAATCCTGGTATTTATTCTTGTGTTTCATCGATATCGGACAGAAACGCGATTTTTGGAGGGAGAGGGAGCACTGGGGGTTGCGTGCTCGCCGCCGTGCCGTCGGCGGCGATCAATCGCGGGTGTAGAGGCCGCGAGCTTTCGTCGTGTACTAGGACATGCGCTTACAAGCTTACCTCCAGCAGAATGTGAAGATGGGTGTCCTCGAGCAGGGCCAGAAGGTGCGCGCGCTCTTGGGGTTGGGACTCTTGAAGGCAGGAGATATCGTCCAGCGAGTCCAAGATCGTCTGCACGGCTGCCGACAAACGAGCTTTTAACACACAATACGATGATTGATAGCTTAATAATAAAATGATACCCAAAATCGGCAACGCCTTCGAATCCTCTTAAACCAAATAAAAATTCCTACAACGAATTTGATCATCCAACAACCTGAATAATAAAACAGTAAGCAAAAATTCTATATTATTCAGAGATATTGAAACCAGGAGAATATTTTGAACCCTTGTTGGTGATTTGGACAAAATTTATTTTTACAGTAATTAACTTGAATCGTTTAAATTTAGATGCTGAGTTCCCTCGGAATAGAACAATTATCTCAACCATTTAATTTAATTTAATTTCATTCCGAGTATAACCTACACAAAGTGGAATAAATATTACTGTTCGACCCTGTATAGTTGAAAATTTTGCGTACATGATTTTCCCGTTTTAATTATTCCGGGTGTCGTCATTTACATTTATAACTCGGTTCTACCATAGATACAATTCTTTGTCGCCTCCTCCTCATCAAAATTAATTTGCATGTTTTAACGACAAAGAAAGTTCTTTATTGTTCCTTACCAGCAATTACGAGCCTCATTACTGGAAGGTTAAATCAAATAAAGGGTAGTTTACCATCGTTAAACATCTACTTTATATTAAAATTGGCTTGAGCGTATGTGAGATCACACCTCGGGGAATACAAGAGACGGTCAATCAGCTCTAATCCACCGACAAGACCTAGAAAAACCCGGAAAGGAGCTTTATAATTAAATCTACAAGCGACCGCTTTGTAACCGCAATACCCTTGCATTAGCAAAGTGCTCCCGACCGCAGGCCCTTTTTCCTGCCTCTTGGTTAAATAAAACAAAAGCGAAAAATTTTCTCCACTGTGTAAACAGTCTTAAAGAAAATCTCGTGATGACCAAACAAAATAAAACGTCCCTTTTTACTTGTTGCGTAGCAAACATCGATTCTTAAAGAGGGGGTGTGGAAACACTACAACCTTCAACAATTCGTGATAAATGGCCGCGTTCCCAGGACGTTTATGTAAGCACATCAACAGTTCATCCCGAATTGTTCCTATATTTCACGGGAATGAGACGATTTTACCTAAAGCGGAAGCCATAATCAAGCACGCAATTACCTCCGAAAATTGACAATCTAAATTTTTCGTCATTAAAAAAAACTTGACGTCCAAAACAAATAAGAGTACAAATCACTTACCGCACGCCGAGACTTCGTCGTCTCCGAAGTCCGAAAACGAGTCCGAATTCGTTTCGTCATACGGATACCATTTACTCGAATTGACCGCACTCAAAATCACTGCTTTTAATTTTCTCCTCGCGTTAAATTTTTTTAATTCTTCCACCGACTCGCCGAGATGAATCCTTAGTCCCTTATCGCGATCCTGTAACAAATCCCCTAACTCCAGTCGACGCATTCTTATCTAAACGGCCATAATTACCCTCAGCCATCTATGATTTAAAACTTCCTGTATCGTTATCCTCTGTTTGGGATCCACAGTTAACATTTGTTGTATTAAGTCTTTTGCACTATCACTAATGAGCTCCCACTGCGGCGAATCCAACTAGAAGTCGGCGATTTTTATAATTGCAGGAAAAATGTCGACTGTAACTCACGTGCAGTTTGCCACGGCAAATGGATTCCATCAGTCGACGGCCGCTACCGTGGAAAGGCAACACACCCGAAAGAAGGATATGAAGGAGGACACCCGCGCCCCAAATGTCCACAGGTTTGCCGTACAATCGCCTTTCGATCACTTCGGGAGCCATAAAACTGAGACATCCTACTCGGCCTGGAGGAGAAAATACGAGATTTGGGCGAAAGTGGACACAAAAACGTGGATTTGACTTGACAATTTCAACGTTGTTGAAAATATCAAGTGGAAACACAGTAGCGTGCACTGCGCAGCATATGAGATGATTAAGACAAAACAAATGAGATGGAAATTTGATCCTAGAAGTTAAGTCAATTTCACTCTAACCGAACCTTCTGAGATTATTAACGTAATATACGTTACACCAACTACAAACTAAGTTTGATAGAAGTATCTAAATCACATCAAGCATAGAATTTCCCATTGATGGTAATGAATCACTCAAAATGAAAAAACTCTCACTTTCGAGTCAACAATATTAAATTCGGGAAAACAATCTTAGCTCCGCACGTCAGAACTGTCGAGGGAGCACTCGTTTGAATATAAACTTTTCATTTCTGACAATACAAATCCGACTTTTGGCAAGTTTTGCATTTATAGATAAATATAATATGAGTATGAAGATGATGTGTGAACAGAGCAATATTTCCGGTCAGCGGATACAACGCCGCTAACAGACCATGAGCAATCACACCAACAATAAAGTTTGTCTGTGAAATACAGATAGTACTCACGATCTGTCAGTCGACGTTTGCGATGGTGCAAGAGAAGCGCTGGCGAGTGTGGCTTACCAGCTCTGTCAGTTTTTAGATATTGCTGACCCAGAGGACTGAGGTTGGTCCGGTATTCTGACACAAGGCATTCTGCAGGCCGCCAACATATACAATGTATGAATGCTTGTATGACACGTCGATGGCCGAGAGTAAGGCAAAGGTTAAAAACTAAATTCTATCACAAAAACTGCAAAAATCTGGCTTCTAATCGATTAGGTCTTATTTGGATCACCTTCAATGTTTTAAATTGAATGAAAAAACAAAAACATGTTCTTTCTCTCAAACCACTTGTAGAACAACAACACAGTCAGATGTACAACCGGTTTGAAAACATAGAAAGAAACAATTTCCGTGACATTACCATGTCTCAAACCGGTTTTGAGCAACAATTATCCCTTTGTTACTCGATACACAAATTATTTATTTTTATGATTGCTGCAATTCTGGCTTCAACAGTCAAAACTTTGCTTCTTTAATTAATTAACCGCCTCCCAACAATCGTTACTAATTAGCTTCTCGTGAAGAACCAGTATGCAAAATTAAACCAGCGTAAACTCAGGTATTCCCTCTTATTGAGCGAAATAACTAAGTAGGTCGCTTGTAATAATACCGTTCCACCTTCGAGCAGTCTGCATACATTTGAATACAATTCCCTAGCCCTCGACCATCGAATTATGATCGTTTTTCCCAAGCATCACGACGACCCAAAAAAAAAACTTTTTTTTCTTTTACTCTCAATTTCCAAGCTCCGCACTTTCGTTGTTTGTGGTTAATTCGATTGGTGAGCTGATAAGAAAGCGATGTAATGAATTTGTTTGGGTCAAATGGGACGCAGTTAAAATTGATATAGGGTGAGAGGAGGTTATAGACAATAGAAGCGAGCGAGAATTTTCTTCAGTTCATTTAGTTTTAGTGCAAAGTCTGACCCACTTTGCTTTTTCTCATGTTCGTTATCCGCAGCAACAATAAGTTCGAGAATCGAGCCGTCAAAGAGAAATTTTACACCAAACAAGCGTTTTTATTTAATGCTTGAAACTTCGCCGACTCATCGATCGCAAGTAGTAATTAATTTTCGTCTATTTATGTAAAGTCATGTCACAGTATTTTCCTCGTAAGCTCGACTCACTTTAATCTAGAATAAATTGAAAAATCACCATTGGAGTTTAGTTTTATTGCAAGCGCTGACTTGAAACTTTCAAGATATGTCAAAAACCAGATGGTAAAAAGTCTCTTTTCGTGTCGTCGTGATACGCCAGTGTAATAAAATTCAAAGTCTAAAAATTACGTGTAGCGCCCGAAAATAATCAAATTTAAACTTACCTCCCGGATTAGCCGGATGTCTATCGGGTAATTGGACGGCGACTCCAAAACCTCCAAGTTTCACAGGCGCCGAATTCTCCTTAGTGGCTAAAAGGATACATTCCGGTTTGATGTCCCTATGGACGATGTCGTTCTCGTGGCAGTACCGCAACGCCTCGAGGATCTGGCGCATGTAATGACTAAAAAGCCACAAAGTGATTTTTCGAATTGAGATAAAGCGATTTTATAGTCAATTTTAAAAATAAGACGCTATTAACCAATTTCACATACTCTGTAAAAAAAAGTTTTTCAAAATCCTCAAATGTTTATATTAAAGAACACTCTCTGCAAACATGTTTACATAAAAAAGAGCACGCATGAATCTCGTCAACTCCGCAGTTTGGTATTCAAAATTCAAGCAATAGACTTTTGCGTTCACTAGAAAAGAAACTTGAATTGCTCCAATGTGAAATTTAACTTTTACGTGTCAAAATTAAAATTAAAAAATGTATATTATATCAAAAATCGGATATTGTGTAAAATAATCCGGAGAATTCGCCTATGCAAGTTCATGTTTGGACGCACCAAGACGCTATCCAAATAAGAAACTAAACTCATATAATAATCTCTTCTTATTTCATAAAGATAAAATACATAATTTCATCTTCCATAATTTATCAAGAGCGCACAAAATGGTGAACATGGAATTTTGTAATATTTGAATCATTTTGTGACGTTGCGAATAGCGAAATTACGCAGTCCCGAACCAAGACCTTTTACAACAAAACTGTTACAAAATAGGCATTTGTGGGTTTTGCCGTTTTTTCAGGAAATTAATACGGTTGAATTGTAATAATTATCCGAATAAATTACTTATTTCGTGGTTCACTGCAAAAATATGTAGAAATGGTGCGCGCGTGTTGGGTATTTTCGAGTGCCTAATAGACATTTAGTAGTGCACGATATTTTAAATTTAGAGTAATTAGTGAGTGCCAATAGGGGAAATAGAGAAAGCAAGTAAGAATTTATTAAATTATAAATAGAAATTAATTGTGTTTTAAATAAGATTTTTATTTCCCAAATTCTCTTTGAAAATTCGTAAAGACGAAGGCAGGGTGAATTACGCTCAGTTGTCGAAATAGATATAAGGCTAATAAAAATCGCTAATCCTCAAGGTGAACTGCGCTCAGTAGGATCACATGGGGTACCCACCCATGGGTTGGTGCTTCAAAATTTTAGAAAGCACTTTTTCGGGTACACTCTGAGATGCACCCTATATTAAAAAGAATGCTTTACTCAAAAAAAAAAATTAAAGAGAAGCAAATAGATCGATCCACTTTTGTGAAATGTGTATCTTATAAGATTAAGTAAATTTTATAAAACACTGTTATGTAATGTACCTATACATGTTTGTGTTCAGTAAATGTAAATAATAACCTACTTCGTATTTGTTTATTTCGAAATGCAAAGTACACATTTGCAACTGGTTCATCCATATTTTCATTAGCCTGAAAATTTCATTTTTATTAATTTAATTCTTTACATCACACTGAGACACTGAGACCGACCTGAGCGCACTTCACTTAGGGAACGCAACGCAGGTAAGTAAAAATTTTCTGAGCGCAGTACACTATAGAAATTTAAATGCCTTGCTTGAAGTGAGCGCAATTCACCGGCACCCATAATTTTAACAAAAACTTAGACTCTTTATGTTTTAAGTAAACAGCAAGAATACATAAAAGTACCTTGTGGGCTGATTTAGAAAGCATCCTTAATTGCAATCAAATTTTAATTCGCGATTAATTTAATGTTTGGCAATGTAAAGTAACTGACAACTTAATTCGGATTACTTTAGTATTGAATTTATTTTTACTTGTTTTTTTTTTTTTTAATCGAATAATTAAAGATTTTGTAAACTGTCGCAGTAAAAGCAACTGGTTATGTGACTAGAAAATGTTGAAGTTGAAGTTCCCGCGTATGAAACAACATGCGAATCTACTGCGCATTCAACCTTCTCGCCAACTTATAAAGCGTGACACCGTCAACCCTGCCTATTGTTCGGCATTCCCGTCACCCTCGTTGTAAACGCGTTTAAATTTCCAAAATTCAATTATTTAAACTGTCGGCAATCTCTCGGAGATGCTTTCGTGTGTCGCAAAGACTAAAAACGCGCCACCACCGTTCTTATTCCCAAATTACACCTGAACATGTCATCGTAAAAATGTGAATTTCATGTCTGCCACAGCACGTCGGATAATAAATTCTACTTGCCTAGCTACAGCCTCACTGTAAACGAATCCCGAGGATGCTCTCCGTACCACTTCGTAACACAGGTCGGAACCGTCCATGCTGAAACAGGGTGATAAATGGTATTAGTACACGTGTCTCGAGCTAAGGTTGAATTGCATACTCGACTAACCTTGGAATATTAACAAAATGGCAGGATTTATGCGTCTAGGGGACTCCCCGAGATATAAAAATTGATAGCAGAGAAAAACAATTTGCATTTTTATTAAGAAAGCAGAAATCGATACTGCCGACCTACCGTAAGACCGAAACCTATGAGTCCCTAAATGTAGCAAAAATGTCGAAATAAAACCCAGGAACTCTAATATCAACAATTTCATTTCGACAATAATCAATAATTCAATCCTGGAAAGACTGAGCTATCACTCTCCCGTAGTGTTGATTGAATTCAAAGCTTTGCCTACTTTTCCTCGATCGATTACGCGAACATATAGCAAATTTTCGCTCGAGCGACCGCGCAAACTTTGTCAAGTCTGGGCACGTTTCCCCGAAAAAGACATTTTCATTATGTAAACAAAACTTACTATTCGAACACCATATATAACATCCCTTCGGACGAGTATGTTTCTAATAATTCGACTATATGCGGATGCTTCAACATATGACATATTGTGGCTTCTCGCTTCAAATCTGCAAACAGAAATAAATGAAGTTTCGTCAGTCTTGAACGTAGCGAGTGGGACATACCATCCGTACTAAGGCCAGGACTAGAAGTAAATTTGGCGACATCTACGATCTTCGCAGCAAATTGTTGACCGGTTTGGCGGTGAATACAACGTCTAACTATGCTAAATGGTCCCCTGGAACAAAAAAAAAATCGCCTCATTACGAACTGACCCAACTGGGAAACACGAAACTTTCATTGAGGAGGAAAACTTTGCAACCAGTTTAATGTCTCTTAAAAACAAACGACGATTTTATTACGTGTTGGAAACAAGTCAATAACGGCATACTCGTCAGGAGAGAACTTAGAGAAACTCTACAAACTTTTAATTTGATGATAATTCGCTTAAACGAATCGGGAATTACTTTCAAAGCAAGAGCTGTTATGAGTCTGCAAAATTTGTAATTTGACACTTATTAACGAACCAAACTAGAACAACTTGAAAATTGTCATTTCTGAGAAATAGAAAAAGATCACACAAACGATGTGACAGCTGAGGTAAATTCGCTTGTTCATTTTGTATCCGATAATGGAAAAGGAAATTACAATAAACGAACAATAACGAGTGACACTAATAAATACCATCATGTAAAATCTGGCCCCAAATATAGTATTTCAGTGTAACCCAAAGCTAATAAATCATTTACCTGTGAATAGATATGTGACGCATCAATTTTCAAAAGACCATCAAATCCTGTTCATTTTATCAGTAAATCAATCTGTCAGCGTCAGCAATATACTTAGCTTTATATTGTTTCTTGTGATCGATTCGTGGTGCTACAAGTGTTTGAAGAGCAAAATTACCCTTCCACAATTAGCAAATCAGAAAAAACTGTTTCAAGAGTGTATAGCAGATATTATTGATTACTTGATGATCAATAACCTCAGCTTAGATCATGTTAGTTCAGACTAATTGCTTCATTTACCAAATAATTCCAATCGGGATTTGTTAAATCATCACCGGGGTTAAAAATAGACCCGAGAATCCCGAGTTAATTCAATTTGTTGGTTATTGACGTTCGCAGAATTTGTTATGAAGATTTCAGACAAAATAGGTTACGTTTACTACGTCTCCGACACCGCCAACAGCAATCATCATCAAATGGGTGGAATATTGTTGTGCTTAACTCTTTAAAGTCTCCTTCAAAGACCATTTTAAAAACTGCGGATTGATACATCTGAGAAATTCGTAACTTCTTTCTCAGACTACGGCAGCATCAATTTGGGAAAACGTTAATACTACACGGAAAAAAATTCCAACTTAAAAGCGCCGATTCTGGAGAATAGCAAGATCAACACACCTCCTAACAAGAATTAAACTTACAAACAGTCAAGCTTAAATAATCAAAAAATAAATAAATTTTCAAGTTTGATGTTAATGATCTGTATGGTGCTGCCATGTCTGAAACTCTGCTTTAAAATAAAATTCATTGAATCATTAAAAAATGTTTATAATTGTAAATATGAAGTAGATTAAACCTAGATTATTGGACAAATGGTCATTTTGAAACACCTCTGATGCAATTTCATCACATATATCTTTTATTTCTAGTGGTACCTAGGCCCTGACGAAACATTTCAACTAAGTAATAATTCCGTTCCATCCGTTTCATAGCTCGCAAAAATCACACAAGTAGCATCAACTTCGCTTCTGTCCTGGATCCAAGCAAATAATTAAAATTTTAACGAATAATTCGACGGTTCCCGCGGGTACAGGTTTATTTAATAATGGATAATGAAGCAAAGTCAAGATGGCGCATCCGCCATTTCGCAATTGTCCCGATCCTAAACAAACGTTTATCTGATCCCTACCTGTTTAAATTTTATAATTCAACAAGCAAACAAACAATTTTGCCAGTTCTGGAAGCCTTGGAGGCGACAATATCCGATTGTGATTTTACGCCCTTCTTAATCTAGTCTGTAGAAAAAATACTTTTTAATATCGTAACAAGCAATCTTGGCGCGCTCTATGAATGAGCAATATTGGATTATATGGATAAAGTTTTGTTCGATGAAATTTTCAGGTTAAAAAACTCGATAGATGTGAAATTAGTTTTCGTTGCGATATTGCTACCAGTTTTGTGTTGACGTAAGAAATGGACAAGGCTTTTATTGAGGTATCTATTCCGTAATTCTGGAAACTTGAGATAAAGTGGCTGCTAAATAACGTAGCAGGACATTTTTACAAACAGAAAGTTTTCTGCTCCAGTTTCATAAACTTCTCAACCTCTACATTTTTCTAAGTTGTAAGTAAAAGTGTTTAACGCCACAAATCTTTGTTGGCTACTTTCCAAATTTATTTCAACCCAGCTATTAACTTTAATGATTCTAAATGTTCATTCTATTAGCAGCTTGTTGGAGTACTAGTAATATTTTTACATCTCTGACAGAAACTTTCTTGCTCCATACCATAAATACGTATTACTGGTCTTGATCTAGAGAAACATAATTCACCATTTGTATTTCTCCTATTTATTCTTTTTCTTGCAAAGTATAACTTCTTCAATTATCTTTTGTTTTATACCTTGACGCCATTTAAAATTTAATAATTAACTGTAAAAGAAATATCGTCAATAATGAGAAAACAATCCTAATAATCAATCTCAAGTATCATTACGTCCTCTCGTTACCAAAAATAACTCCACACAATATCGATTATGTTTCAACTGGACTTTCGCCAAGAAGGCAATTTGTTCAAAGTTGAACATGATTCCTTACAAAAAAAAACGTATTTTCTGCAAATACATTTACTTAAAGAGAATAAAACTGACTGCACAAAAGCTGTTCGTTAATTGAGATGAGTAATATTTCATCATCAAATACTAAGTTTTACTTTTTGTATCAAGAAAAGCCTTCAAATCTAGAAACTCATTTCAAAAACACGGATACTTCGAGAAAAAATCTTAAAGATACTCTCAAACTTTTATAAATGTTTTTCAGTTCTATTATCACCTGAGGATGACCACTTTGTGGTTGAAACGCGTTGTGTTTTAAATAAAAGTTTGGTGTGATGGGTCAATCGTGTTTTTGTTCATCGTTTCCATACCAAGAAGATCCAAGAAGAAGTACAATTCCAAAACATGACAAAAATTTTACTTAGTTATCTTTTTTAAACAAAAAAAAATTCGAAGAAATATGCACTAAACAAAATTTATGTTTTAAATATTTATGTTTTAATATTAGTTATTTATTATTTAAGACAATAAAGAAATTGTTTACCACGAGTAGATAAACATAGATAAACAATCTTTATTGTCGTGTATAATATTTAGTTTTATTTTGTACTCACCTACCAGAATCTCTTGAATATAAATAGTAGATAAAAATTACTTTATTTCACTAGACGATAACAGACTACTTTATCTACTGAAATTAATTGATAAAAGCATGCTTTAACATTACATACAAAATAAAAATAAAAATAACTAATAAATAAAGAGCAATAATATTAAAAAAAACTAAATTTAAAAAATAAGAGTAGGTAAGTTTTCTCTAATTCATTTTATAACCAAAAATGTTTGTAAACAACAAATATTAAATTAAAATTATTGCAAAATTGAACATAAAAAAGTATAAAATAGGAAAGTATTAATCATAAATCCTTTTCATAAGATCCTTTCCGTTACTTTTTACTTTAGAACTTTACTTTAAATTTTATTTATGGTTTTGAAAGCTTGCATAAGCCACTATCGACAAATTAAGGTTTCACATAATGAAAAAAAAGTTCTCAAAAAAATCGCTTAAAAAACCTAATCCGACATCAAAGTGACCTTTCTTTTCTTTCTGTAAAAATTCATCTACGATCCTCCATTGTTGCTGAACAAATTTTTCATCATTCCTCTATTTAAACACTTTGTAGAACTTTCAACTCTTAAAAGCAATCAAAATCTTTCTTGCACTTAAAAATTTAATATCGTCCACTTGATAAGAAACCAATCTTAGAAATCAATCCGAGTTTCCAACATTAATTTAATTTTTTCTTTGTAAATTGTGGTAATTACCGATGGAGATTTTTCTCTCCCACAATCCGCTGCTTATTAGCTCGATCTTATTGCAACGTAAATGTCTGGTAAACATGGAAAAGTACATAAAAGCTGCGAATAAAATACTAAATTACTCCCGCACCGGGTCTCGAACATCCATCCGCCAGTAAAACTTCTTTCAACTTCCTTCTTTCTTTAGCTCTCTTTCAGATATGTATTAATTCTTTTTCCCCTTGACGAAACGAACACGTTCTCAAATGGAATAAAAGAATTTGTGTGTTTGTTGAAAGTGATGAATAATAAATCCGTTGCTCTTTTCACCTAGTGTCCAATCAATTCCAATAAAACTTGCTCTCGAGTGCTAATAAATGATATTTTATTGGCTCCGACACAGGCCAATTAGGAATAGTTCGCAAAAAGTCAGATTAAAAGCCATACACGAAAATTACTAATTGAATGAATTTTTAAACGGAAACCCACTCAAACTGGAACGGGAAAAACGTAAAAAAGAAGATGGAATTTTTAAACGATTTAAATTAACGTGTCAGCGGCATAACTGCAATTCTAGAATTATTATAGAAGAAAATCCACGACTGGAAATACAAAAATTCAAATGAAAAATAAAAATTCTTTTTTCTCGTTGTTATTGACGCCAAAATTTGTCATTAATTCTGTTGATATACTATAAATTGTTTAGTTCACATTACTTAAAATACGTATGTGCAAATGTTTGCTTCGTTATGTTGGTTACAATGTTACAATTCATGAAAGCTTTTAATCAGTGTGTAGAAAGTTTCGTGTTGAAATTAAAAGGTTCAAAATGTGAAATATTTATTTTATTACACAATAGAAATTCGAGGAGATAATAATAATGTTGTAAATCCCTTTTTAGTTAAGTCAATGTACGCAAATTGGCAAATTTTCATTTTTTCATAACTCAATTGTTTTAGTTGTGTTTAACATTCTACCATTTTTGATTAGATCATTTTTAGAACAAAAAAATTAAAGAAAACTAAACATCGTTTGATAATTTCTACACGCTTGTAAGTATTATTTTTACCTAACATTTTTTAATTAATTTCTTTCATAAACTATTATAAAACTGATGATAAGTCGTCATTACTTACACTACTTTCTATTATTATTGTAATAAACACTAATTGTAACATAACAGTATATTATGTTATTAGAAATAAAAGTGATAGTTTATGTGGCGAAGATAAACGTTTATTTTGCCAAACGCAGTGATGCAAAAAATGCAGCTAAGCTAAGTTTATTGATTAAACTTTTGCATGACTAGTGCAGTTAGTAATAGAAAATTTCGAATGCAGATGATCTACAAACTCTTAAGCGAAAATAGGGAGTTTTTACTCCACGTCTGAAAGGTAAAACTTTTACTTGTGTCATTTAGTCATATTTAGGTGGGAAATAGTTGAGAAATAGTGAAATATATTTGACACGAGGAAAACCAAAAGAAAAACATTATTAAGATTCAAAAATTACCGTAATCAACCTTACAAAACGAAAACCATAGAATAAAATAGAAAAACATAAAATACCCTTTAAACTTTAAACGTCGTAAAACCGAGATCATGTAAATAAAGAATATACAATGAAATCAGCTATTTGCAGCTAACATATGAATAATGTTCAAATATATATTTTGAAGAGCATAATTCGTTAAACCACTTACTAATTGCAATTTTTTGAAGACTAACATAAAAAGTCTCTCATCGACCTGCATTATTTGCACACAAATAGATTTATGCAAAAATAGATTTTCAAAATTCGCATTTTATTACGTGCTCTGGACAATAAAATTCTCAGACTTCAAACTAAACTAAGTTATTTTAAAATGTAATAAGAAAAGAGAATTGAATGATAAGTTTCAAACTGCATAGTGTACAGTAGCTAGCTAGCATTGAAATAATTAAATTCATAGTGAATTAATTAATTCACGGAGAAAATTAGACTAAGCTGTAAAATTAAATCAAGAACTTGCCGTAATAATTGTGAAATGATAAATCTTCAATTAGGAAACAATAAAATTGTGTAACAAAGAGCGTAATTGTTTTCCGTTTGATTTGTGGTCCATAATAACTTCAATGTCTCTTGCTCGAAAGTATTACGTCTAACCAATTTCGCAAATTAAACTCTAGTTGAAATGAAAAAAACCTCCATAAAAACCCTCTGAAAATAGAGGGATTCAACATAACTTCTCCAAAATTTGTATTTAAACTTTTACAACTACTACCGTGCGATCAAAAAAAAAAATTAGAGTAGGCGTCGATTAAATTCTACAGTTGGCAAGACATTGGCTGGGAATCTGGGCTGGAAATTTTCAACACAAACTGAAAGTGAAAATGACCATTTACCGTTTTCGTCCTGTACAACATTTTTGTAATAACTTGCAACAATAAAAATCTTCTGCTCTAAAGTGAACATTATTTCACTCACAATGAATACAACGCAAACTTGTCAAAGTTTTCGCTGACATTTAATGTCAAAAATCAGGATTGCCATCTGAAGGACTTTAATCACCGCCTACTCTAATTTATTTTTTTTATCGCACGGTACTAGTTATTTAGCATTCACGTATACCTCAAAAAATTGATTTCAATACATCATTTGTATGCCATCACAATAATAAATTTTCGTCCCTTTTGAAATCAAAAATAACGTAAGATTTATTAAATAATAATTATTATTATTAAAAAAATCAAAAAAAAATTGTACCTTTACTAAATAATTTGAAAAAAACATATACAACATCATTAGTATCATTAAACAGACATAAAAAAATGTGAAATGTCAAAAAAGAAATTACAATTTTTGAACAGAGAATTTTTTAAACATTTTTTCCATGTTCCTGGTATCTTATCTTACTTAAAACATTTCTCTGGGGCGCAAGTTCTGACACACCCTTTATAATACAAAAATTTCGACAATAACCAGACCTCTGATCAAAAAAATTGTTGTCATTCAATAAAAACAAGGTAATGCAAATAATTTCCCGACAATTTTGTAAGTAGAAAATTCCCAGTGTAATTGTGTTTTGATTGGCTAAAATTGACCCAAATAACCGAAACTAAAAGTTTCTTTGTATTGGTTTTTAGACAGATAAAAAAATTATCCCATTTTTATTATGTTTTTAATAAAAACACTACATTTAAACATCAAAAATACTTCTTAGCATTCTAATTTTCTTATTTCATTCTAAACGTTTACGATAAAAATTGTATAATTTTATATTTGTAATTGAGCCACCAAACAGCAATAATAACAATCATTGTTTAAATAGAACTAACATTACTAAATAGCAAAACAATAAAACAAATGTTTCATGCAATTATTCTTATCACATAAAACAACAGTAACTGATTTAAATAAAAAAACTAATTAGCCAATTAAGAAGGTTTAAATGACGTCAATAACTACAAAAACAATAAAGTATATTTAAATCTTAGGTCAATGATGGTCAATTACTGTAGGTGCAAGTGTCAAAATTCCCGTGTGACATTTATTTCGATGTCATTCTTTGATCACGGAAATTTAATATGACAGATTTCACCCTGTAGGTATTACAAGACCATTTCTGTTCCAAATTTTAATAAAACTAGTTAAAAAGTAAAAACCTTCATTAAGTAATTTGTCAAATCGTCGAGGCCTACTTATACTTATTTATTTCTACTGACTGTCAATTTTTTGGATTTGAACAAGAAAAATGCTTTTATTTAGATTTAAAGCAAGTTTAAGCCTCATTGAGTCTAATTCGAAGAATAAAATGTTGTATTCAACTCGTTTGAGTGTAAATCGGACGCTTTATTTCACCTCGTGGATGATAAACCACTCGTGGAATAAATAACAATTTTTTTATGACACACATACACTGGCGGACACGGAATTTTGGACAATTTGTCATCCGACTGACATAAAAATGTAAAACGGACCTTAGGCAACTAACCTCACTTTTTGTTTTTATAATTTTTATCCTGTTAGTTATAGAAAAAGTGATAACAAATCAAAATAATTTATTAAACTGATATAAAAACACGTATTGCTGGCATTATTGTTTCGGAAAATCGACGCCAAATATCAATTTCAACTAAAACTTTTAAATTTTAGTTTCAAACGTCAATCATAATGACAATAAAGCGTGGCTTACATTGACATTTTTTGAACTGACATAAATTTGATGTCCAAAATTCCGTGTCCGCCAGTGTAATTTAAAGTGCCGTGTTTAATGAAATAACAAGTAATTTTTTTTATTGGTGAATTATTGGAAAACCACTGATTAAAACCACTCAATCCCTGCATTTTATAATGTATTTTTAATTCAGTGATTACAAAAAATAAACCTGGCTTGCCACCACCCAATTACCACAATTCACCGCCCAATTTCCACCCTACCCGCGAACTCCGGCCCTGCTCCAGCACGCCACCCTCGTGTCAAATGCATTTTAACGCTCCATCAACCCCACAAAGTGACCACCCCAGCCCCCTTACCTTCCGATCTCCTCGCAGAGATCGTAGACGTCGTCGAAGAGAACTTCCTCGTCGGCCATCGTTAGACCATGCCTGTGGGGCGGCGACGCCGGCAGCTAGGCAAGCAGTTCAGCACAGGCCCATCCGGGTTGCCTACCACTGGCGGCGACCGACTCGGGGGCGGCGAACGGAACTCCGCAAACAAACACCACAACAATCGGACGTTTTCACCGCCGCACGACGCACACACCCAACAACACGCTAATAAACAGCCACAAACTGACAGCTGTGACAGGAACAGGCGCAACGCCGGCCGGGATAACGCCTAAAACACATGCGCAGCGTCGCGCCGCGGATTTTAACACAACGGACCAGCTTTTTAACACCTCGGAATGGGTTTGTTTGGAGTTTAATGACTGATTTAGATACCGGTGGGTGCGGCCAACTGGAAACCCGGTCCTGGTTTTTCACACGCAAATGTCAGTTTGACAACTTAACCTTGTTTCACACTTTGTAAATCCAACAACGATTTTAACCCAGCAAAAGGTATTCAGATCAGGGGTTTTACGAGAAAGGTGGAGCATTCATCGGTTTCCGGGGACGAGTTTCATTAATAACGAATTTGATTAATTTTCGATGGGATTTGACAGGTCGGAATGGTGCCACAACAAAGCCATGAAAAAAAACTAAATTGGTTTGAAGTTTACAGGACCGGCTCTAATCATCGGCCCGATTTTATTAATTATCGGTTTGAAAAGCTGGCGTCTCTTCAATACTATTTACTGCATGTAATTACTTTAGGTTTAATTGGGTCGAAACCAGTGGCGTAACGAAGGATTTCCGCGTTAAAACAAATACACTTTTTGCAACAAAAATTTATTCTGGATCGTATACACGTCATGTGCACTTGACTATAAGATAACTCTTATAACATTAAAAATAAATAATTTACATCTAAGCGGTACTAAAAATAAAAAACATGCGTTCACACTAGAAGGGAGTCAAGGGAATTCATGGTCTTAAACCTTACAATTAAATGGAATTCTAGTCATTATAACAAACTTAAAGTTCCTGTGATGGCATTAACTTCCTCTTCATCCCCAAAAACACTCAAAACTGTGACAGACCCTGGCGGTATCTGTGTGTGACCAGCATCTGACACTAAATAACACGGAACATTCATTTCTTTCGCTTTATTAAACAACGCTTCTAAATGCTCGGTATTCTCCCCCTTGAGAATAATTTTCTTCTCCCTAAAAACCCAACTCACCCATTGTCAACCACAAAAACTCCCACTTTACCCAAAATAATCCCACTCATTCAACGCATCCTCCCTGTCCCCCGTTATCCTCATCTCTCTATACAGCCCCAAACACGCGTGTGCCACTTGCGCGGCCGTTTTGCCGAGCCCCATTTTCAGCGCTGTGTTTACCACAAATGTCATTTTGTACCTCTTAGGTGACTCGTCGACGTTGTTCTCGGCGCCAGGGGGCACAAGATTTTCGTCATCGTTGTCTTCGTGGAGTAAATTCGTAAAGACATAACTCACGGCCGCTTCTACTGACTCGTTACCGGTACAAAACAAGGCCTGCAAGAGAGAAATCAAAGAGGAATTAGGGGCTCAATACACACTTCTTGGGCGTGGTTTTCCGAAATGCCCATAGAGATGAGGGCCTCGAGGTACTCCTCGTTAGGCTGGAACTTAGCGTAGGGGCGATTTGTGGCCTCCATACTGTGACTTGAACATAACCTCACTTGTCAAAATCTCACACTAAGCGCTGACGCTTCCCCCCTCTCATTCCCGTTTTACAGCCAGGTTCACACTTGGAAAATTAATAATATGACTTATGACTAAGTCCCTTTTTATATTTATGCGTTTGGATCAATTAATAACTCGAAAGACGTACCAAATAGCTATTTCTTTTCAACATTTGTAAACAGCCCTATTGCTCTCTCGCTAAGTATTTGCGTAAGGTCGGTCACGCTGTTTATCTCACTTTAACAAATGTGATTAAAGTAACACAGAGCTAGTGACGTACGTCAAAATTGTGGTCTCACCGTCACATTTGGAATTAAAGTTTCGGGTAGTATTTTTCTGTCACTTCACCGTAAAATACCCTTTACTGTCATCATAACTGACATTTGACAATTAAACTTTTTTTATTAAGAGTTAATTAAACAATTTGTCTGTCTCAGGAAATTTATTAATTGAACTAAGTGTAATTAAAACATCGCTGTGATCTGCTGCCTACCCGTTATTATTTTTGAAAATAAATAAGTCAAAATGACATAAACATAACAAGAGTAAAAAATGAGGTTATTAATGTAAAGGTTGTTTTAGAGTTTACATTATGAAAATGACGGACGCATACAAAATTGTCCAAAGTAAAATAATCTAAAGTAATTTTATCCCAAGTAAAAGTGTCCAACGTAAAATAATCCAATGTAAATTGGTCCAACATAATTTTGTCCACCGTAAAATAATCCAACGTAAAATGATGCAAGGAAAAATCAGCATCCATGTCCACCGTAAAAAAGTCCAACGATTTAGGAACATGTTTGGGTGTTGGCAGTATTGACGCAAGAATAAAAAGAAAAATTGACTGATATCAAACGAATGTACAGAGTGGTTATAAATGATTTTCATCTAGCCAGCTTTGGAATTTTTTTGCATGTAACTTTATTTGTGCCGCTCTACTTTTTTGAAAGCTCTAGTTCTGTCATTAGTGTCACTTATTAATTAATAATAAATTGTTGTTAATTAAATTTTTATTGTTTCAACTAATTTCCAATAATAATTGATAATAATGTATACTTT